>NC_047511.1:3261270-3521270 GCF_902827115.2 Pseudochaenichthys georgianus | reverse complement strand
ACATCCGCCCGCCTGACGGAGACAGCTACAGCTCTAATGAGTCTTTATCCCAACATTCAAACCACATAAAGGAAAACCACACACACACATACATGCACACACACACACACACACACAACCCCCCCACACACACACACACACACGGCTCTACCTGTCTCGTGCCTCCAGGTGTTTTCATCTCTCTGTGGTCTCTGCGGTGTCACATATCAAACGTCCCGCCTTCACCTGAGGCTTCCAGGAAGGAAGCGCTGTCTCCACCGACTGATGCGGTCGAGCTTCAAACGCACCTTCAAAAATCTTCTGAGAGACAGGACGGATCAGAGGGGAGCAGAGGGGTATAAAAAACAAACGCACCTGAAGGAGGAAACACACCTAGCAGAGAGGATCAGACAACATACTGGCATTTAGAACACATTTATCTAAATTATATTTAAAACAACAAATAATTAATCGTGAGGCTCGGATAGACCCTGGATTTAAACAAATTATTCTTATAACAAGATCAACAGGGGTTTGAATTTGAGAAAACTGATATAGTTAAATCAGCAGGAATATACATTTTGTAAGGAGACTGGACTGACTGAGGAGACAGCAGAGTCCCATTTTAAAGCTGCAAACAACAGAGCAGAAATTATACTTGGTCAATTTGATCAAATCTGAAGTTTCTGCCGGTTTCGTCCCCTCTGTTGTGAGTGATAGACGGAAAATAAAGGAGGATCGAACCGTTATTGATCAGCCGGTGGGAGGATGTGGATGTGGCGCAGCTTCCTGTGTGTGTCGGCGGTGTGTGGCCTGGCTCTGGACTCCAACACCATCAGATCCTCTAAGGAGCAACCGAGCCCCGAGCTGCCGGTAAGACAAAGGATCAGTATTAATACTGCACCATATTTTAAAAGGGGAACATGTATTTCATTCTGCACTAGATCCATCTGACAACTGGACTTATTATCAACTTTATACATTTACTCACTAGTGTCAGATACAAATATTATATTCCCAAAAATATATACTTTTTTTGTTGTAATTAAGTACAGAGGAATTGAGTCAGTCCAATTGTGTCCATCAGTTCAAAGGTTATCTTAATTTGAGCATTTTTATTTTTGAAGACTTTCAATATTAGTTTTGGTTTATCTGACAGCTGGAGTTTATTTACTTTTATTAATATTAATAATAATAACAAAAGAGCATAATTCAGATTAATTGTACAGTGGGTAACAAAGAACAATAAAGTCAGGGTAAATCACATCAGACAAAAACATTACATTTAAATCAGAAATTCACTTATTGCTCAGCATTCTTTAGGGAAACAACAAATAATGTATTTTTTATTGTTAAATGTACATTTATGAATAAAACTAATGCTGACATTCTTTATCAAATGTTTTATAAGGGTTATTTGTCGCCCTTTCATGTTTTTTTAATAGCTATTTTAATATTAATTATTTAAAGATATAACAAATAACAGAATTTCTTGGTGTTAAAGGAACAGCGTCAAAATAAGTGTAAAACGCTTTTTATTTTAAAGGTAGTGATTGGCAGGATTATATTTATATTATTATTATATTTAATTTATGATGAGAGTATCAGACTGTTAAGAGTTTTACGTTATTTGACTGACGTAAATAATGTTTTAGTTGAATGTTTTAGACGAAAGGAGACATTTGAAGGCATCATAACTAATTCAAGAACCAAGACAATTATCCAGATGACATGTGTAAATCTTAGTATCAGTCATAACGTACATACAGAACCCTCTCAGTTTAATAACATTTGAAAGTTAGTGAATACACATGCCTTTAACTCTCTGAGGGATCATATGATCTGATGTAAGGTTTTTTATTTCATTAACTTTCAGTAAGTTGATATTTCTTTCCAAAGTGTATTCAGCCATGAGGATACAGTTCAGAAGAGCAAGTACATCCACTTTCAAAGAGCAATACCTTTTGAAGTGCTTTGTAGTTGTTTTATGTCTTTTTGTGGTAATTTCAAGCGTCTTTGTAGTCATTTTCAAGCGTCTTTGTAGTCATTTTCAAGCGTCTTTGTAGTCATTTTCAAGCGTCTTTGTAGTCATTTTGTGTCGCTTTGAACTCATGTTGGGACTCTTCGTAGTCATTTAGAGTGTTTTTGTATTTCCTTTGTGTCTCTTTGGAGTCATTTTGTATCTCTGTGTATTTTAGCCCCTTCTCTTAATCGTTGTGAGCCTCTTTGCAAAGGCCAAAAGAGGGCCCTGACAGACTTAATGTATAATATTAGTAGCAGCAAGTTTGAAACATGTATGGTAATATACATTATAATAATAGTAGTGGTTATATAACTAGTAGTAGTTCCATAACTTAACTAGCAGTAACAATTCCTTTTTGTATAGGTAATTACACTATCAGTTATACCAGCCAGGTTCATCAGAAGTATCCGCACCATATTTAGTTGAGTTCACTGAAATAACTGAAACGTTGACTTTAATTAAATGTATTACGTCAACACATTTCACTGTATTAGGTTAGTTGAAAGCAATCATTTTAAGTTGAACTTAATTATTTAGATATTATTGCTTTCAACTAACCTTAGCGTTAGGTTTCAGTGTTGAATGTTAATATCTGACAGATGTAGAACTTATATCACTACTGACCTTGTCCATCAGGATCGTTACCAAGGTGAACAGTTGGAGCGTCCTGTACGGCGCCGGACGGAGACCTCCTTCAACTCCAACAGAGGACAACCACCTCCATGTTCCACGCCTGACTGCGACGTACCTCCGGTGAGTGACAGACAGCAGACACACACACACACACACACACACACACACACACACACACTCACTCACTTACACACACACACACACACACACACACTCTGATACAAAAATGACAGGTTTTGTTGAGCTTCAGTATACTTTGTCTACTTTGGAATTTAACTGCAACAAATATAGCCCTACGAATTGTCCTGGCAAAACCACTAAGAAATGTTGGTACTTTAATTACATTTTAAAGGTCACCTATATGCAAAATCCACTTTTTCATGTCTTTTATACATAAACGTATGTAAAGAGATTCTGAAAATGTTAGGCAAAAAGATTCGCTCACTTTTTTATCCTGATCCATTTATATAAAAACCTGTCTGAAAATGAGCTGATCAGATTTTGGCCACTTTATGATGTCATAACGATTTTTTGGCTTGTGTAACCTTTAGCCAATCACCAACCAAGGTGACACATTAAAAAATAATTGTAATGCTCTGTCCTTTCTCTGTCCAATGATCTTACCATGTCCCATCAGAGGGGAGGCTGCAGCAACAGAGCTCAGAGGAGACCGTCCTCCCAGGACAGACATGTGGAGAGACAGCAAGACAGAGCGACAGACGGAGAGACAGACAGAGAGACAGACAGAGAGACAGACAGGCTCTTCACGGACGGCTTCAACAGGACTAAAGGTGAGAGACCGAAAGTCAACAAGTCCCAGAACACAACTGGAACAGTGATATTTATCCAAAAACATTATATAAGATAGTATAACGCTGACAGAGTATATCATACGCCGAAATACATACCATTACTTTAAGTAGCCCATACAAACTTTCACTTTATTTTCATTTTGCTGATAATATGTACATCATTTCACTTCAGTCAGGTTGTGAAAGCAGTACCTCAACTTGTAGTAGAGTATTGTCATAGTATGGTATTAGTACTTTTACTGCAGGAATGGTGTTGGCACAATGTTAGCATCACAAAAATCCAATGACATTTTTGGGGAATATTGTAGAAAATAAGATCTTTAGCAAACACATGTTTATGATATTTGCACATATTGTTCAGCAGGAAAATCTCCACATATTAACAACGCTTTATGATTGTTGCAGCGTAAATGCAATCGCCAGAAGTAAAAAGGCTAACATTAGGCAATAACCAAACTGCATGAAGGTCATACGACATCATGTGAGCGCCGGTAAGCTAAAGGCGGCTAATGTTAGCGGGATGGCATTTAGTCGTCTCATTTAGTCACATGTGGCAACACATAAAAGCTTCAGACAATCCCCAGTGGTATTTACTGACATATTTTATATCGTAGAAGAAAACGTGAATATTTCTTCAGCTTGTGTTGGCCACAGACCTTATTTCAGGCATCAAACCAAAAACTAATTTAAAAAACGATTGACTTCAACACGAGCGAACCAGAAGAGCTCAAATGCTAACTCATGTCCAGCTTTGAGGACTCATTCTTGCACCAGTCTATAAGGACGTGTGGTAAACGGTGTGTCTCTTGCAGCTCCGGAGATGTCGAGCTGTGTGCGCTCCGGTGACTGTGCGGCCGGTCTGTGCTGTGTCCGCTATCTGACCGGAAAACGGTGTCAGAGGATCCCGGGGGAGGGGGAGGCCTGTCTGCTGCGGGGGTCCACCAAGCTGAGGAGGAAGCTGGGGCGCTGTGACTGCGAAGCGGGGCTGTCCTGCACCGCCATCAGCCGGCCGGAGACAGGGAGAGCCAAAGGCCAGGGGGTGTGTGCACTCCGCCAGAGAGAGGGCCAGAGGAAAACAAGGCATTCTGGGAAGAAGAGGAGGACGGCAGAGAGGAGCTGCTGAAAGACTCTTTATGAACTCTGTAGCTTTTGAACACATTTAATTTAATCGTTGGTTCAGTTTTATAGGAATATATTTTTTGTGAGTGACTTCTTTCTCAATGTGGTTCCCATACTGAGGAACGTGAGGAAAAAGTTACAAATTGTTTCTTATTATTGTCATTTGACTGAATAAAAGTCACTGTAGTATAATATTAAGGAGTATGGCTGTTATTCTGTTTGAAGCATATTGAAGAGAGTCCAGAAAATGGAAAAAAGTGACATTTGAAAAAGCAGAGAGCAATTTATAAAATACAGTTATTAATAATACAAATCCTTGTAACTGGTTGTTGTAAAATAAAAACGTACAAGCGCAAAGCACTGGTTGGCAAAAATCATTCTTATTACATATGGCACTAGCAAAGCTGCACGCTGCTTAGCTAGTGCCGTATGTAATGAGAATGATTAGCTCGTGTTGAATGATCAACGCGAGCTGTAATGCTCCACAGATGGATAAAACAGAACTGATCAACGAAACGGTAATCGATTCACAATCTAAGTTAACAGAATGTATTCTCTGGATCTCAGTAATGTTAAACGTGATAAAAGTGAGCTGAAATGCAAGCTAGCTCAACATGCCTGCAACCAACTTCATTCAACACAAAAGCAGTGTTCCCCTGTAAGTGTACACCTGGCCAACAGGACACACAACACTTATGTAGCTTTTTTTTGCCATTAGGTCTTAAAGATCAAAGGTCAAATGCGCTAAAATTCATTTTTCTCTCCTCTATTAATGTGACTGAGTTGAGATCAAGGGGATTGGAGCGGAGTGGGGGTTAAGGAAAACGCAAGGGCACATAGTGAATGTATTTAGAAAATGTGTCATAGCCGTCTATCATATCATAAAACTAATGTTTTGTTGTTATAAGAATAAAAGTAATAGACAAAGAAAATATATATGAAAATAAACAGCAACATAATTATTAGAAATCCTCTGTGGTTAGTGCTTCTAGCAGATGTTGGTCCTCAAGCTGCCCGGATTCCTGAGAGCTTCTCTGCTTATATCAAAACACGACTCAATAAAATTGAGGAATCGATTTGCAGGTGCAAACGTGGAACAACGGCCCACAACGTATACATAAGCAGGAAACACCAGCAAATAACTAAATAAAAAACAAACCCTGAAAACAAATTCTTTCACACACACATACGGGTTTTGGGCCGAGGGCGACACCGTACTTCCGGTATGCGCCATTTCACGCGAGGTGCAAGCAGAATATCATAGTCTATTGCCTTAATCAATATAGTCAACTCTAAAATACCACATATATGCAATGGCATGATAATATTATTGTGACAAGTGGGGTATTCACCTGGTGTTTCCAGAAATTAGACGTAGATGCTGCCAAAATCGACCGAGGCCACTTTCGAGAGTCGTTTTTCCATACATCTGCAGGCAGTCTGTAAGGGCAATCGGACAACCCACACAGCTCTAGTTCACGCTGGTAACGACCTCGAGCACACCCCTCAAGTCCAGAGATGTAATCCGAAGACATGCAGCGATTTCTTCGGTCGTTAATTCCGGAAAAAAAACTAGTGCGCTCTGCTCTGCTAGCTAGCTGTTTATATTAGCACCTCCAGGATATTAGCACCTCCAGGAAAATGGCGTATTTATATATATATATATGGCACGCGTTGCATTGTGGGTAGCTCGTGACGTCACTGTGTGTGAAAGAATACAACAGAAAAACTTGAGAACAAATATAGAGAAGACATTCAAGGAGAGAGAGACTAAACACAGATTCAATGATAAACATGATGTATCTTTCTATTTATTTAGCTAACCACTATTTAGACTATGTGTTTTTGATTGACTTGATTAAATGGATTCACTACATCAATGTATGTCTTTTCAGGCTGCCATGTTGTGTCCTTTCTGTGGCCAACATCTGGGGACAGTTCAAGTGTTCTGTGGCTCCTGTGGCAAACATGTACAGTTTGTGGCAGAAGTTGAACACAACAGTAAGTTCACTTTTTTTATTGTATCTGTTTCAAATGCAAGAAATAAGCAACAACACCACGTCGTTATCGTGATTCTGATTGGCCAGAAGACATTATCAAAGATGTTCTATTGAGAGAATGATCAGTACGTGACAAAAGTTTTCAAACCGTTTCTAGTCTTCGGTATTTACTGCTGTCTGTGCAATTTACTCCACGCGAGTTGGCGGACTTTATTTAGCTTACTTTAAAATCATTTTTCACGGTGGGGCTAAGCCATTTCTTGGTATGGCTGTAACCTACCACAGTATACCCTGGCGCCGCCACTGAACATAATAATAAAACAATTAAAATGTTGTATTCAGCCCTGATTAAAACAGCAGGCCCAAATCCTGGATGGGCGGGCCCAAATCCTGGATGGGCGGGCCCGGCCCCATGGGGCCCGCCCATGACGCCGGGTCTGTTTATCCCGACTTTTTTTTCTTTTTTCATGTCCCTTTAGGGAAGGGGTTCTCAAAGGGCCAATGGCGGCCCTCGGAAATGTTTCTGGCGGCCCGCGATAGTTAATGTGACACGCTGAAATGCATGCGTTATATTTTAATCCTCCATGGTTGTATCTATATCTTCAGATTTGATATCCGCGGAATCGCTGGAAGAGTAGCTTTCCAGCGGTACCTCCTGTGAGACTGTAACCAGGGCACCGCAGCAAATATGGCCGCTCAAAGCAGCTTGACTTTACACTGTGTGGGATTGGTGGATTTGTGTGTCCGTCAAGGAAATCTCGGCCGGCAGCCATCACGGTCTGAAATGACCAATGGACATCGAGAAATCACTAAGGACCTACCCACCAAGTAAACAAAACATAAACCACGTGTCTCCCATCAGTTTACGTATGTGAGGACAGAGAGAGAGACCGAGAAAATGGCTAAAAAAAACGTTACAGTTGCCGACTTCGCTAGAGATTTTTTTCGCTAGCAGCAGTGAAGATAGAGCCTCAGAACCTGAAGTCTTTCACTCTTCTGAAGAAGAAGAACACAAAGACAACAACAAGGATCCATTTGGACATGGGTAAGTGTAAATATTACAGTAATAGTGTACTGGCAATGTGTGGGGAACACCGCGAAAATGAACAATAGGTTTATTGATATATTTTTTATCGATAGTCATGAACTTTTTCTTGGGACAAAATAGACTCCATTAGCAAACGTTTACTCTGTGTTAACGTTATTTTGGTGTGTAAAGTGAGATTACATGTGTAGATGATTAAATTAATCATTTATTCGTCCCACAACGGAGACATTTACAGTGACATGTTTTTGCCATCGATTATTTTATCATACTGTTCTGTACAGATGAGACTTTGTCATAGATTTATTTATATGTGTGCCTGTTATTATTTTACCGTCCTGTACAGATGAGACTTTGTAATCAGATGTAGCCTATGTATATGTGTGTCTGTGATTTTATACTGAAGTAATGTGCATTGTTATTTGTGCTTGAGCAACATTTTACCTGAACTTTATTTCAATGAAATTAGTTGTAATTATTCAGGTGGCGTTTCTCCAGCAGCCACAACATCCATCTGTGCCGGCCCCCAGGTCAAGATCTACTGTGGCTCAAGGGCCTTCACCAGAGCCATCACCACCAAGGACCAGCAGACCAGCATCACTACAGCTGGTTGAATGCTCAATTTGTATTTGTACACGTCACATGAACCTTGGTATGTAATATGAAGTCATTATTCAGTCCTGATGTATCTCAGTCCCTGCTGTGGTGAAAGTAGAGTGATAAACACCTGTTTTACTCAAAATTTGAATTTAATTTTTTTAATTTTAGACATGAATAACACATTTATATACAGTGTAATTCAAATATGTCACTGCCTTTGTGATCCTAGGACTTTGGTAACCAAATCTAAAACACCAAAACAATTCGATCACATGAGTACATTTGTGTTTTCACAAGAGTTTTGAAGATTTTCCAAAAATCGGATGTCACATTTTAAGCTTTTGAGCTACTTATCTCATCAAACAGTGCTCTAAGGTGAGTAATATGCATATATAGCAAAACCAGAGATTGTCCTGAACATTTTGATATGTAACACATGGGGTGCCATGTTAGAAGAAATACAATTAAAAGGTGATTTAAGAAAATATCTAAAAATCGAGAAAATACCCCTACCCCCTAAACGCACCAGGAGCGTCTGCGCCGCGTTTACGTTGCGGCTGCGCCGCGCTGCGACCTCCTCCTGCGACCTAACACACCAGGCGCGTTTCAAAACGTTGCGGAAGCGGAGCGTCGTGTGTGCAGCCTCGCAGTTCTTCTTCTCCTTCTTCTCTTTAATGGCGAATCGCTTCCACTTGGAGCATATATCGCCACCTACTGTTGAGTTATTAAAAGTTCATATTAAATCCTTGTCCTCAGACCAGTGTTTTTGAGGAATTTGAAGATCAGCTTGTTTGCTTCATTTCTTGATTTACTTTCATATATTGACTTGAAATCCATGTCCTTGATGTTGAGTTGTTCCAGTGCAGTTTTCAGAATGAGTCTTTGCCTTGTATATTCCGGGCAGCTAAAAAATACATGATGTATTGTTTCTGGTTGTTGGCAACCATCACAATTGCCATTTGGATGTTTTCCAATCAGATGCAGTGAGGCAAGAAGATGAGTTTAATCCAGAATGTCCCAATGTTATCCTGCTGTTAATGCTCTGTTCTCTTCTACTACTCCCCCAAGTGCTTCCTGTTCCCACTTCCCTTTGTATCTGGTATAAATGTCTTCCTTTGATGTTAGCCTCGCAGTTGTTGTTGATTTTGGAATATTTCCTGGACATTTGTACTTCTACAAGTAAGTAGGCTACGTAGTTAAATGGTTTATGTTTGTGTCTGTTTAAATCGTGTTTATTGTTGTTATTTCCTATGTTGTTGTGTTGTAGACTACAGACACAGTTAATAATAATTGTAATATTCCAGTTATAAACGACATGAATCAAAGATGTGTTGCTGTATTTTAGTGGTACAAAAATGTGCATTCATCATCATAATTATTCTATATATATATATATAATTTACAGTGCCTGTAAACCGGAGGAGAACGCTGGCATGTATTCTCCTACTTGAAAGACTACGGGGGGATGGGGGGAGGAGAAGGAGCCGGTTTTGGGTGCACCCCCTCAACCAGCAAAGGAGACAACAAGGTGATTTTCATCACCTCGTGGCTGAGCTGAGGCTGGACAGCCAACGACATCACCAATATTTTCGGATGAGTGCAGAGCAGATGGATGAACTGCTGTCCCTCCTGGGCCCTGAACTGACCAGACAATCCACACATTACAGAGCTGCCATTGAACCCAAGCAGAGACTGGCTGTTGCACTTAGGTCAAATGCCCATTTCACAGACAATACATCACTGACCACAAATTTAATAAACGTTTTATTTTTAACAATTTCACCCCAAACAACACTTTAAACAGAAACATCAAATATAAACAATCAACACAAAAAAAGTAACTATTTACAGTAAAAAAACAATGAACTCAATTGCTCAACTACAATTGTTGGTAAAAAGACTCCTGCCAAGCTGAGCTACTGCTGGAGGACAGCATGTCTGATGGCCTTGTAGGTGTTGATTGGGCGCGTGGGGGTTGGGGTACACTTGGCCGAAAGGCTACTGGCCTGGAGGTGTGAATAGAATGTTGAGTGGCGGGGGGGTGGTCAATGGGCTGCCAATGTTGCTGGTGTTGGGTGTCTCTTTCCAAGTTGTGGAAGGTGTTTAAAATACAGACTTTTGCCTAATGTTTTCTGTCTTTGTCCAGTCTTTGCAACATGGGCACAAGACTGAGAGCAAAGTAGTATGACTCCTCCTTCTGAGTCTGGCATGTGTGGTGCAGTTGGAGGTTCCTGCAGTAGAGATATCAGCTGCTCTCCAAGGTCTGTGCTCTGTGGCCTCCTCCTTGTGTCCCGTGTGGAACGCTGGGCCGCTGCTGGTGTGGAAATGGGATCCCTGGGGCTACGGGACCTAGAGGGCCTTTGCCTCTCTGCAGAGGTTGTGGGTACCAGAGGTGGTGGGGCTGTAGGTGGTGGGGCTGGAGATCCACATGCTGTCCTGGCATGTTCCTCTGTTTCCAATGACAGGGGTGTAGATGCTCTCTCCATGTCTTCTACAGGGGAAGGATTGCTCAAGCTGCTTTTTGAACTATATGAAAAGAAACAACATGAAAACAATTAAAACCTTTTTTCTGGGGATTAATTTATGCAATAGGAACATATTTATGTAATTTAAAATAAAGTCTTTCATACCCTTTGCAATACATCATCACAAATTACAAAATTATATAAATTAAAATATGTGCATACATACCTCCTTTGCTGTACATAGGGCAAAAGGAAGGACATTATGTCTGTATACTTCAAGCCCTTTTGCGTGCCGCCTGCAGATCCACTTGGGAGAGATTTCTTCCTGTTTTTAACAAAAGCATCCCGGAGTGACTTCCATCGTGCCTTGCAAATGTCGACTGAAACAAAGAATAGATTCAGATTAATAACATGATTTCACATATTTTTCTTTGCTTTGTTTTACCCTTCAGATACTTGGCTTCCAGGGACTCATTGGTCAGCCTAGCATTCAGCTATCGCCTAGGATGCGCTACTGTGTATGTAATACAATTTATAATAAATGGTTTTGTCTGACAAATGACTGCCAAATTATTCTTGTCTGTCCTCACAATTTATCTGACTATAAATGCAAGGTTTTCCACCACAGCATACTGTATTTAAACATTATTGAGAGTATTTTGGGTAGTTGTTATAACACATGAATAAAAACAAATTATAATACAAAAATATAATATCATTATAAAGAGTTAAACACAACTGTATTGATCCCTGGGCGAAATTCACAAGATAAAGTATAGTTAAAAAACCAATATTTATAAAAATATAAATACAAAATAATAATAATATAATAATATTATAATCTTGATATAGGAAATAAGATCTTACTTTATTGTGAAATGCAAGTTTACTGAACAGTTTTTTAACGACTTTCACAAGATGTTAAACTACTGAATGGCTCTGTACTGTACCTACAAGTATTAATTCACTTTAAAACATTAATATGTAGTTGTTACCTTCCACTCCACAAACTGCAGCTAAAAACCAGGCCTTGTCCTTTCTGATGTTGTCCTTGTAAAAAGCATTGGTTACATCGTATAAAATTGTGTGTTTCTCCACTTCCATTATGAACACCTCGTCGTCCATTGTGCGTATCGTAGTGGAGGTGTTGTGATAAAGGAGGGGGGTCTGCTAAATTAGTATATATGCGGGATGGGCCTGGCCCGGATGCTCACCTTTCCACTTCCTGGCTGCGCGCAGCAAATATAGGATTCATCCTAATTTTAGAGAAGCGCTGCGCCGAGCCGCTTCTGGGACGCGTCTGAGCCGTAACGCGGCGCGTGTGGTGGAATAGCACCCATTGACTAGAGTGGCCGCGATCCTTACGACCGCCGCGGCGCGGCCGTAACGCGGCGCAGACACTCCTGGTGCGTTTAGGGGGTTAGACTCCAGAGGGTTAAGAATGGTAAAACTGCGCCCCCTGGGTTGTCATTCCGAAATTATGAATGACTTGTGGAAAGTTTGCTAGACTACTGGTTGCATGGCAACTAGGCATCTCGCGAGTTGCGGTAATTGGCTAGTACAATAAAGAAAGGATTTGTTTTGGAATTATTTTGTGTTCGGTTTTTTCTTGGGCGGCCCTCAATCCAATATTGGGTACCTAAATTGGCCCTCACTCATCAACACTTTGAGAACCCCTGCTTTAGGGTCTCCGTACAATGCATTACAATGCATTACAATGCATTACAATGCTCCAAAACATTTCCATTAGCCTGTTAAACCCCATCCCTGTTTTTCAGGTCTCAGGCTCGAAAATGACATTTCCAGAACAAATTACCATAACTACACTTCTAAAGGGGGAAAATTAATAATCTTTTTTCTCAAAGTAAGGATAAACCTGTGAGTGAATTCTTTTTTTTACTTACGGCCGCTACACACGGCGGCGTGCGTTGACTCTTCAACGCTTCTGTCCATTCACTTTGAATGGGGTGACGTCATGCTTCGCCGAACTGCATTGTGGGAGCAAAGCGTAGCTTTTCTCACGGTGCTCGCGGCAAAAGTAGAGCAATGCTCTACTTTTGAAGCCTCGACGGAGGCGTCAGCCAATCAAATCCCGCTTATGCAAATCTGCCAGTACAAGCGCTAGCCAATCAAACCGCAGTTCATTTCCTCGTATGCAAAAAAATGGAGGAGAAAATAATCGTAGCGGTAGGGAATCACCCGGTGCTTTATGATCAGTCTCTGTTTATCTACCGGGATACAAACCGGAGGAGCCAGGCATGGAGGGAGGTGGCAGAGACAGTGGGTGAAACTGGTAGGTTTTCGCCTGTTTGGGGAGTTTATATCCAGTGTACTTCGTTTGAATGGACAACTAGCAGACATAGACAGTATTTAGCCAGCATGGTATGTTGCGTAAAATAGCACCATAGACTTAATGTCATAAATGTCATATCATATAAAGTTTGACATGTAAAACCTTTTATGCAATTGACAGGAGAGATTCATGCGATTGGTTGTTGGTCGCGTTGCTCGCGTAAACTCCCCAAGCTCAAGACACGACCACCGCCAAGCGGCAACGCACGCCACCGTGTGTAGGGGCCATTATAGTGAAAACCACCCTTGAATGATGGGTTAGTAGACTAAAAGCTTTAGGAATCCAAAGTACAACATATAATAAGTACCCTGTATCAAGATTGATGCAAAACAAGTGACATTTGACCTTTTTAGAGAGGTTTAGCAAAAAAAACTCCACCTCTGGGGTCATTTGGGTGGAAATGGGCGTTTTTGCCGTTTCTCTGGAACCCATTGGTTGATTTTGATGATTGACATCTCTTTTTAACCGTTAGAGCCAATAGAATCGATGGGGATTTTCCACATACACACGAACGTTACCATTGAGAAGTGGGGGCTATGTGCACGCAGTTTGCCTAAAGCGAAACCTATCTCTCGCTCTGAAATCTGAAAACTTAAAAGTAGGTTTATTGCTGATGGATTATCAGAAATCATTTCAAAGTGTCACAGACATATTGGATTAACCTATGGATTAACCTTCAGCAGCGTTTTTATCGTTTTAATGCCATTGAAGATCAGTTTTGATCAGACAACGACAAAGGTATTGCCGTTTTTGCTACCTAGCGCCACGTGTTGTGATGTCTGTTTTTGTTTATAATGTTGCGAGTTCTTCTGAGATTCTGTGTATTCTCACGATGCTAATCGATATGTTGGATGTGCAGTAGGGCTGAACGATATACCGTGTCATGGCGATAACCGCGGTATGTGCATGCGCGGTATTCACACCGCAGGGACGTGCAGTTTTATTCATTTTTAAAAAAAATGCTAACGCACTTTAGCACATAATTCAAAATAAAGATACCCTTATTACTTATCGAAACTGCACATACAATATATCCGATTAAAGCTGAGACTCCACAGATTATTTAAGTATAGTATCAAAGCGATCCGATCTCGCAACAGGGGAAGCAAACACAGACATCACAACACGTACCTTTTACGGAGCTTTTACTGGAGATCGTCTCACCGTAGCTGTCAATCTGATCAAAAGACGATCCATAGGTTGATAATGTATCTGTGGCTTTGAAGCAATTGTTTATAATCCATAATTCCATTTTTATGTAAAAATCGGAGCACAACAGTTCGCTGCTAATGGTAGCTTCCGGTTTTGGCTACGCGTCACTCTCACTCCTTATTTGGTCATGTGTGTGTGTTAGACTGCGCTGGACTGCCGCATAGCCAAGACCGGAAGCAGCAGCCACTCTGGTGGCTACCATTAGCAGATAACTTTTGCTCTGCGATATTTACATACAAATGGAACTATGGATTATAAATTAAATCATTTTTGTATACAGAGATTTAAAAAACCTATGGATTAACCGATTCAGCCGCGTTTTTTCTTTCTCGTTTTAATGCCATTGAACACGTCTTTTGATCAGATTGACAGCTACGGTGAGACATCTCCCCTAGAAGCTACGTAAAGGTACGTGTTGTGATATCTGTGTTTGCTTCCCCTGTCCGAGTTCAGATCACTCAGTGATGATACTATATACCTAAATAATCTGTGGAACCCCAGCTTTAATCGGATATCTTGTAAATGCAGCTACGATAAGTAATAAGGGTACTTTTATCTTGAGTTCTGTGCCAAAGTGCGTTAGCATTTTTCGCTCAGGGGTCATTTAGATGCTTCTTATGAGACTTGTGTTTTGTTTTGGTAAAAATGGTTTGTATCGTCAGTTAGCTGAGATTATTTCCGTTAATCTGGTATAACACATTATAGGTTCTTAAATATTACGATCCCCTGAGACACTGTCGTGAAAAAAAAAAAGTAAAGTACCCGCCGGGACTTTGGGGTTTAACAGGTTAAAAAAACGCAATATATACCGCAGGGGGGGGGGAAATCGCGATGTCAGTTTTTTTCAATACCGTGCAGCCCTAATGTGCAGTTACGATAAGTAATAAGGGTGTTATGAGTGAGTTTCTGTGCAAACGGTGTTAGCATTTTTTCGCTCATGGCTAATTCAGAGGCTCGTGTTATGCATGCCCACTGTACATGATTTGTACGGCGGTTTGGAAACGGTATAATTTCCTTTTTGAGCGGGCAAGCATAACACGGGATAACACCGGAGCCTCGCGGCGGGGAAACTTTAGCGCTGTTCTGAGTTTCTTCTAATCTGTCAAAATGACGGACTGCTTTAAGATTTTTACGTCGTTGTTAAAAAAAATATTCGGTTAACGCAACCTCTGCTGGGACCGCAGCTTTTTGACTCTCGGGGTTTATAAAGTTGGCCAACTGTCACTGTTGTTGGAAACCTACTTAAAATGAACGTTTCATTGGATTACTCATACAATGTATTCACATGATTCCTTCCAATAGTATTGCAGATCTGCTATTATCCTAACTAGCTAATAGCTAACCTAGTCATTTCAAATATACTGACAAACACTTACAGTTATGAAACAGACTAACTCTGCGAACAGTGACAGCTGGCCAATTTTATGCACCATTTTGGTGAAGACGTTTCTTCATTTGCGTTTTGGCACATTAGTGTTTTTATATTTGTAGCGTTTTTGAAAGTGCATGTGCTTCTCCAAATGGAAGTGGGTCGTTGTAGCGCTTTGGCACCCCTGGGCCACCGTAGGTTATGGTTTGATGAGCATAACATGTTGTATGTGGAGCTAAATCCATGCCAAAAGTAATGATCATTTGAAAAAATAAAATGTATTTGAAAGTTCAAGTTTGTTTTTAACCTGACTTTGAATGAAAAAATACGTATATGGAAAGTTGCTTGAGGTTAAATATTATTTTGATTTAGTTTCATTCTAAAACAGGAAAAATAAGAACCTGACAAAAAATAGTTTCAAATCTTAAAGCATAAAATCTGCAAATATCAAGATATATATAATTATATGAAATGTGAAAATTAATCATTTCATTCAAATTAATTACTAAACTGAATACAAATATTCAACATGAAAATCATATACTTATTTTTAGTAAAAATACATTGGATTTTTAAAGTTCAGGATCAAAACTTTTAAATGCATTTAATTTGTTCAAATAACCAAAACTTTTGGCCAGATTTAGATCCATAGTTGTATTTGCATGTTTATCTTATACCCATTAGACTTGAGGTCTACGAGTTAAATAGGTAAGGAAAATATCCAGCACAGTTCCTCTGGAATTGTAGTTGAATAAAGGTAAAGAGAGTAAATCTTTTATTGACTATCTAGATATCCCACTTATGTCATTCTGATAGCTGATATATCTTCTGGACTTAAACTAATGCATATTTTTGTATTCATTTACTGCCATGGATCCCTTGTAAAACAGAATATAGCACAGATCCTTTCATGCATGACGCTTAGAATAATTTGACAGGTTATTATTGATCCGTTATGTGAAAAACAAGAGAAATGTGTTTCACGTGGATATTTTTATTTAAGGATTTTTAAGAGCTTGATTTAAAGTAATCAATAATAGATTTAAATGTGTATTTAATAGTGCTGTCAAAATTATCGCGTTAACGGCGGTAATTAATTTTTTGAATTAATTGCGTTAAAATATTTAACGCATTTAACGCATGTGCAGAATGGCCCGCCCCATACGTGACACCAGTGGCAGCGCCAGGGTATGGCTGGGGTAGGCTACACCCATACCATGAAATGGCTTAGCCCCACCATGAAAAATGATGTTAAAGTAAGCAAAATAAAGTCTGCCAACTCGCGCGGAGTAAATTGCACAGACAGCAGTTAGTAAGATTGATTTCAGTAGCCACGGTTTTGAAAACTTTTGTCACGTAGTGATCGTCTTCTCGATAGAACATCTTTGATAACGGCGTGGTGTTGTTGCAGGAAGTCCCGACGGAGAATACTCTTGCTGTAGTACAGGGCAGAGCCATATAATACTAATAATATGGCTCTGGTACAGGGGTGCACATAACTGGTACGCAGGTTATGTGCGTCATCTGAAATGCGTACCGTCACTTGTGTCACAAAGCGCATTTGCGTATCGACGTACTTGTGAAGCTTTTCCAGAAGGCGGTTAGATCACCGGACGACAGAGTCGGTCTCCGTGTGCACAGACAGGGCTGCTGTTAACGTCGGTCTGTACAACGGAACTGTGCCAAAACTACGCCAACCGGCTGCGGAGGGAGACTTCCCCCTTCACTGGAGAACTGCGCTAAAACAGCTGATCACAACGTTCACACTCTGTGGTCACGAAGTACTCCACTAGCCCCCCCCCCTCTGTCGACTTTCCTGAAGTACTCCCCCGTTGATAGAAATCAACAGGTAATGAATTAAGACCCCACGGTTTGATGATTGATAGGTGTGTGGGTTGTCTTTCATTTTGACGTGCAGAGAAATGTTATAATAAACATAGATACTGTATGTTAAATGGATATATCCGCCTTCTTTCATTTATCTTTCCATTCCCACAACAATATACATAAATAAATGGCATATTTTGGACATAGTTCGAATGGTGATTAATCATGATTAATTCATTTTTAAACTGTGATTAATCTGATTAAAAATTGTAATCGTTTGACAGCCCTAGTATTTAACTATGAAGCCTTTCTTAAAATAAAACATAATTTTAAACATTCCACTGTAAAAATCATTGGACTAAAAATGAGTGCAGATAACACTGTAAAGCTCAAGCGCTCCCTCTGCTGGACATTTAATTTAGTGTTATTTCAGAAGACGTTCAAAATCAAATAGCAAAACCGATCATTTTCAGATTTACATCCTCAATTACCACCGGATTAGAAATGTAATTGCAAAATAATAGGTATGGCAATAGTATACGGTCCTTTACAGAATACAGAATTAAGAATAGATTAAACACCAGGGGCCTCATTTATAAAGGGATATACGCTCAAAAAATGGCGTACGCCAGTTTCTACGCAATGTTTGAGATTTATAAAATACTAACTTGACGGGTAAATGTTCGGTCCTCCACACAAACTCTAACCCATGCGTACGCACTAAGCACAACAACGGGAGAGACGAGAAACTGCGACACCGTTGGCAGAAGGAAGAATGGAGAGAAATATGTGGAAATAATACCATAAACAAAATGTTACCTCTCATTTATCAAATATGAATAATTCATTTTCAAACATTGATTAAAGCCAATCTTAAAATGATTTAACAAACGCCTGTTTGAGACTCCTCAGTGCACACAAAAACATAACTTGGAGAAATAAATAAATAAGGATATGTTATTTAAAACCACCTCGAATATGTTGTGTTAATGTTATGAAATGTTTTCTCATAAATGATGCTGTTTTGCATTTCTATAGGTTGTACGAGCATGGTTTTATATACTACCATGTTTAATCATGTTTCATGCCGTTTGCTAAGACGCTCATAAAACACAGGAGGTATGGAAACTAAGAACACCATGTGGTCAATTGTACAGCGAATATAACAACACATTAGTTGTATTTCCTTTAACTGGTGGATATAGAGTTGCTGCAGTGGAGACGCTGCGCACAGCTGATCGACAGCTGTGACACAAACAGGGTTGGGTTGTAACGGAATACATGTAACGGCGTTACGTAATCAGAATACAAAAATCAAGTAACTGTATTCAGCTCGCGTTACATTTGAAAAACGAGTAATCTGATTACAGTTACTTAAGTAAACCTTAAGTGAATACATTTTGGATTACTTATTGGAATTATTGGTGGAAAGATTTCCTCACAACATTTAATATGCATTACTAAAGGTACAGCGGAATCATCACAGCGCACAAAACCTATTACCACCGCAGATGGGCCAAAAAAGCGTTTGAAAAAAAATCGCGGGTCTGCTCGCTCTGAAACAATAACAACGACACATGGAGGAACAAAAGTCTGCGTTTAAATCGCGTGTGTATATGTGTGTGTGGTTAAAACACATCAGCCTGCGGTCGCTCTTTAGTCTTACAAATGATTATTTCCCGCTGCCTCCTGGCGCTGCAGAGATGTCATGAAGTGAAGCAGGTTTTCCTTCTATAAAACAGCTGTGGGCAGCAGATACCGTGAGAGTCACAGACAGGAATTCATAGATCAAGGCAGACTGGTGCACACACTCTCCTCTCCTGTTTTGCCGATCAGGTGCTTAAACAAATATAGCTCTACACCCAGGGGCGGACTGGGACTACAAATCAGCCCGGGACTCTCGACCGCAAGTAAATACCGCTAGTAAATTGTCTAGTGACTTACCGCAGAGGTAGACATTAAGGGTAAAATGCCACTGGCCCTCTGTTCATATTTGGTTTATTAAAATAATGATATTGTGGTCATTGTTAAAAAATGTCTGCTATTTTTATGAGTATTATTATTTGTATAATGCGCTTTCTGCCTTCCTGTCATTAGGAGTTAGACATGTAATGGCTATGTAATTGATTTGATTAGAACCTTCATTATCCTAAACTGGTGGGACATTTCGCCAATACCTTTATATTGTCTACTCTTCACTTACTTGTCAGCATAGGTCGGCATTGATGTACAGAGCCGACAGAAGACCTTGTTTATACTGGCATCATATTGAGAGGTGACGCGTCCTAAAACCAGGAAGTAGCTGCTGGTTCCCTCGACAAAAAGCAATGGGATTTCTCCACAGGGTTTTGGAAAATAGCTGGAAATAAGGTCTGTGGAAAACAAACCTATTTGATAAATGCACGTTTTGTTCAGCCGGATAATCTCCACATGTCTACCCTACTTTTATAATTTCCGAATCATAAATCTAATCGATAGATTATAAAAGGGTTTTAGGACGCGTGACCGCACCACTAGAAGCCAACTCCATCGATCAAGCTGAAACTTTCTCTCCCTCTTCTTCCCATGCTCCCTGTCACTCTCCTTTAACTCCTCCGGTGACTTTCTTTTATTTGAAGATTGTTTTTTGCCCGGCGCTTGGCCGGTTACCGCTGGTATTAAAAACATTTTGGCGAATGGTTAGGTGGCGCGATCGTCTTTAGTGAAGGAGCGCGCTCACAGGAGCCTGCTCGCGCTGCGCTCCACAGCAAACAGCAGTTTGCTTTTCACCCAACAACGACAACCGACTCACGGAACGCTATGTTGTAGCGTTGATAAACGAAACAATTTAACTAAATTGCTAGTCAAAATACCAATACCACAGGACAATTTTTTTAAGGCAATATGTTTAGTGGCCCGAGCGCGGGCAAGTGGAAAGTACGTTATGCTGGCCTGGGGTGTCTTAATAGTGCTTCAGGGCCAGCGGGCCATTTAATGTCGAGCCCTGCCGGTTACCGACCGGCCCACTTCAATACCGGCCCATCGGGATTCGTCCCGAACGTCCCGATGGCCAGTCCGCCCCTGTCTACACCCCTGGCCGAAATGTTCTTAAAATGAAGTCCGAGTTCGACATTTTAATTCATGTCCTGCCAACACTGGCAGGACAGAAGGCGACACGCCCGTTCTAAGCCGTGTCCCTCACTCCTCACATCCCAAGCTGCATCCCCAACAAGTGTATTATGTTGTTAAATCGTTTCAGATGTGATGTTTCAGTTGTGCTCTTGATAAGCCATTAAAACAGTAAAAACACGTTCAGTTTCCTTTTGCTTTTTGTGTCTCCTGTTCACCAAAACATACCCATTTTAGATGGAAAAAGAAAGTAATCCAAAAGTAATCCAAAAGTAATCTGATTACGTTACTTTTTAAAGACACGTAACTGTAACTGTATTCGGATTACTTTCAGAGCCATGTAATCAGTAATCAGTAACTGATTACATTTACAAAGTAACCCTCCCAACCCTGGACACAAACCACCAAATACAAAAACATAATTCAGATCCAGTCGTCATGACGTCCTGTCCCCGGTACAAACACACTGCCTGAGGAAGGCTATAGTGTATTGTTTTTGTCATGAACCTTGTTCGGACCACTTATTTATTTAGGTGACCATCCGACCTCCATGCTGCTACTCTGGTTCAAACTGCATCCACCAAACAATATGATTTATCTCGACCTCCCCAAAATAACCTGAATCTGACACGGTGAGAGATGTATTTTTTAGCTATTCCGTCGTCATTTCCTGCGATCTCCTTCATAAAGTCAGTCAAAACGAATGAATGAATGAGCGTTTCTTTGACTATTTATAGGCAAATATGGGCGTTTACGTGAAGCCCGCAAAAGCTTCACCGCATTTCGAGTCGGTTGTGATTTATAAAGGGAAACCGGCGTAGGAAGTGCTGTACGCACTTTCCTCGCCGGTACGCAATGTTTGGTGAATCGGAAAATGTCGGAACATTTCTGTACCTATTTTTTGGATTTCTACTACGTAAGCAACCTTCCCACGTGAATCCTACGCACGGCGTTATACATGAGGCCCCAGGATATATTAAGTGTATATATTCTACAGTGTAGAGTATATACACTTGACAACCATGGTTTAGTCTAAATGTTATTTTCCTAAAGCAAATTCAATCATGACATTTGATTTTGCCAATTTATAACTCAACATACAAGGCAACATACCTCACCTCTAGTGAGTGGCCCAGCCCTTTGTATGGGGCCATCAGTGAAGAGATGTGGACACCCCTGCTCTAAACTATAAGATCAAGCATATTCCAACCTTGGAACTAAACCCGATGAAAACATTTCCAAAATTCCAAAAGTTGTAAAGAGATTAAAAGCTTTTTAAATCTGGTTTGTTTAAAACATGAAGCCCATTGTGTTGGTTTTAAAAGCATCAGCATTTTGAAATATGTATCAATTCAAGTCTAAAGATGCAACTTCCTTTGGTCCGGCCTCATCCGATATTAAATTTGCATGATAGCTCAGGCAGTTTCTAAACTAGCAGCGTTGTTTTATTCACATCCTTTCCGTTATCGCTGCTTAATTTGAGGAACATTTTTAAGGAGTTGTGGATATGAATAGCAGTGATAATATACCCTCATGTATGGACTGAAACTGACCTTCACTTCTAACTCACTGGTACGATGGAGTTGTGCGGTGATGAACTTGGCGGTAAAATGCTGACCATGATGTTACGATGGCTTTTAGACAATCTTATAATTAATAAGAAATATATTTTTTTAAGTTTCTATGTAATAAAAAACACACATTTCAATTTTCAAGGGAACTTTTCAGTTTTACTTTCTTCATTTTTTTGAATTAACAAAAAAACTTTGGGACTTTGTGGAAACAAACGTTAAGGCAAAATAAACTTCAAAAGGCAAAGTCACAAATGCAGCAACATGATGTCAACAACAGAATAAAAAAACCAAGAGGGAAGGTGAAGGGGGGTCATTTAAATCTCCATCAACAGGAATGTGGAATGGCGATGGGGAGGGGGTCACAGGACGAGCAGAAAGGGTTAAGAGCTCCAGCTCAGAGCTGCCCGCAGTCGGCGATGGCGAGCCTGCCATCGGTTTTGCCGCTCTGGGTGCCTTTTTTCTCCATTGCCGCCACCACGTCCAAACCCTCCACCACGGCGCCGAACACCACGTGCTTTCCATCGAGCCTACACAAATACACACATAGATGTTAATGAGTAGCTGTGGTAACACATGGAAACTACATATTTGAGAAAAACCACCAAACAAGCATCTGGTTGTGCTCAATTGTATTATTCCGCAGGCCATGATATTTTGTATGTAAAAAGTTGAGAAAAACACTAACATTCCCAGTCTTTGTTGTGTGACTAACAGGGAAACCCATTTTTGAAAATGTGTCGAGCCTCCATATAGATCCACTAAAAAGTGCTTGTTTTTCGCAGCCAAGTCAAATACTTTAATCCCAGTTCTCTTAGGTGTCCAACAGTTTAGAAA
Organism: Pseudochaenichthys georgianus; assembly: GCF_902827115.2. NCBI lineage: Eukaryota > Metazoa > Chordata > Actinopteri > Perciformes > Channichthyidae > Pseudochaenichthys > Pseudochaenichthys georgianus. The sequence continues at coordinate 3,498,317 of NC_047511.1, read as the reverse complement.
GGACACTACATACAGGGTTCATACACTTTTTCACCAATGATTTTCCATGACCTTTACCTAATTTCCCATGACCAAAAAACTGCTCGTGTTACCGCCCTTACATGCTAAACTCTTATTGCACTTTTGGTAACGAGCATTGTCCACATCGACACGGCTATAGTTTAACCACACCTTGGAGCGCGTTCTCTCTGCCATCTCCACCATGTGTGTGTGTGTTGCTGCTAGGGCTGTACCCGAATATTCGACTATTCGAATATTCGTTCGTTGGCCAACTATTCCGGTTTCAATTTCATTATTCGGATATTCGTTTTTTTATTTTTTTTAAAACAAAAAAATATTTTAAAAAAAAATTAAATATTTTTTCAAATAAATTAATATATTTTTCTAAATGTATGCTATTAATAAAGGCGAATTGCCATATTCTTATACTATATTTATACTTTTGAATTGCACTGTTAAAATGCGGAAATATATACAATCTCAGCCTGTGCTCCTGACATCGCGTTCACTGTTCACAGTCACGAACGCAAACGGCACGCTTCACCTCGTTTCACCCATAAAATGCCGAAGACTTCAGCTGTGTGGGACCATTTTAAATTGGACGACGGTAAAAAGAAGGCAGTGTGCCAAATATGTGATAAGAAACTGGCCTACCACGGTGGCACAACAACTCTGAAAAGTCACCTGGATGCTGTAAGTAGTAGCCTAGCTGTTGTGAAGTTGCCATGCCGCGTTAGTTTTTTTATTTGATCAGAATAGTGAAAATAATAGGAGTAATGTGGGAACATCTGGGGCTAAGGCAATTATTGGCATAAAGTTGAGTAGCTCAGCCTAATAATAAATTGTGTCCATAGGTGCATCCCCACGCATCCCAGCCATCAACATCCTCAAAAATACAGCAGACCCTACAGTTCCAAAAACCGATAACGGAGAAAAGAAAGATAGAGATAACAGATGCCATAGTAGATTTCATCGCTATGGATATGAGATCCATTTACATAGTCGAAGGCTTCAGAAAATTAATGAAGAAGATGGAGCCCGGCTACACTGTCCCCAAACGCTCCAGTATTTTAGATGCCATGCCTCATTTAGTTTTAATGTTTGTGAGTACTGAGACAATAAATACATATACATCGTAATAGTATGCTCTTTCTGCGCTTCTGCTTAACAGCGTGTTGTCAGGTGTCTCGGATTCGGAGCGTGTTATGAAACCTTTTGGGAAAAAAAAAAATGTGAAAAAAAAAATGTATTAAAAAAAAATACAAATCTCTCCGCACCGAATATTCGCTGCTGATTACTACCGAATATCCGGAGCCCGAAAAATGGTATTCGGGACGGCCCTAGTTGCTGCATGTAGCAGCTGCGTGTGTGTGTAAACTGCCCCGCCCCCTCGCAAGCAGGCGGGGGAGAGAGATCTCTCGCCTGGATTGAAAAGATCGAAAATACTAAAAAGATGCATTTTGTACGCTTTTTGCGTATTAGAAATGGAGTTGGCGACACTAAAACTGCAATATAATGTTTGTGTAGCAATAATACATAATGTATTTTTTACATGTCTCCAGTACCGATAAAAAGACCGTTAACGTCGGAGCTTAACGGTACCACGGTCTTTAATAATTCAGCCCCGCGGCTCATGTTAATACCGGGGCTCGGTACCCATCTCTATTGATATAAACAAACAACAAATAGCGTGTGCTTTCCATTTTCACTCTACAACGAGAATCTCGTGGGGCTTTCCCGAACCTGTGTCGCGAGCTGGAGTTAAATGAAATCTCAGATTTGCCTTCTTAATAGTTTGTTTGGGTCCATCACTTCCGTTTCGCTTCTCATGCACTGATTCGCTAGCTGAACAGCCAATCAGAGGGATTTCTTTAGCCGACGGCACGACCGAAAAGACACGACGGGGCAGGACATACCAATCTGAGTAGGGTGACAGGACGCTCATCGACGCCGAAAATCGGCCCGGTGTGTAGGGGCCTTAAAACTTGAGGTGGTTAGGCCTCTTCAACGTTTTGGAATTCTCCGTGAAACTAGCATTTTAACTAAAATGTGTGATAATTGTATAAATTGCTGATGGGTTAGGGGCATTTCTTTCAAAGCCACGTCTTTTTGCAAATACGTTTTGATTAATAGAGTGGTGCAGTGATGACGTATTTTTGTATGCCGAACCGGAAGTAAGCCGGATTATCTCCACGTCTACCCTACTTTTAAACATTTCTAATCATAAATCTATCGATTAGATATTCTAAAAAGTAGGGTAGACATGTGGAGATTATGCGGCTGAACAAAACGTGCATTTATCAAACGGGTTTGTTTTGCACAGATCTTATTTTTTACAATATTCCAAAATCCTATGGACAAATCCCATTGCTTTTTTGTCGAGGGAACCCATGCGCAGCTTACTTCCGGGTCAACCTACAAAAATACTTCATCACTGAAGAAAATCGGCATCCATGTTTTACACAAAAAATAAATTCTGTAATAAACACATACTCTATTATTCTCAACTCAAGCCACATTTCCACCTTTCTCTGCAAACAGGGCACCTTTTGAAGACTTCAAAAGAGACTGCTTGAGGCAGACGTTGTTAGATGCAACAACAAAACGGACCAAATCATCACTGTAGGGTCCTTCCATTAGGTTGTCTGACATTTTTCATAACCTGAGCCTTAAAGTGGCTTTTAGTGGAGGTGCATTAAATTAACAGTATTAAAAAAGTGTTCCTCAGTTACAAAAAACTGGAAAATGGGGTCCAGGATAAATAAATAAAAAAGTGTTGCCTAAATGCATAAGACATACCCAAGATACTTTTCTTACCATGGGGTTTTGGCTGTGCAGATAAAGAACTGGGACCCGTTGGTGTTTGGTCCAGCGTTGGCCATGGACAGGATGCCGGCGGTGGTGTGCTTCAGGGTGAAGTTCTCATCACCAAACTTGTTACCGTAGATGGACTTTCCACCGGTTCCGTTGTGGTTGGTGAAGTCACCACCCTTTGTGTTGAACAAACAAGTTAATTATTAATAACTAGAATTCGGCAAACCTACCCAGAGAACTCTGCCAATAGACAATGTACACAACGTATGCATGTATTGCATTAGCCTAGTGAGGAACGGTGGAGAACTTGCAAAAGAGACCTTTCAGTGTCTTTCATGTGCGTTACACGCGGAGATGGTACAACTGGTGTTTGAATTATTTAAAATTAAGAAATAACATGCCATCTGAAGTAGTTGAAATGATTTGATACAGAGCCAACAGTTTAGATAACAGAATAATTACCCAAAATTAACAATTGTGTCTTGGTTCAATTTTTCCAAGAGTGAGAGGTATTCTATCACATAATTGGAAATCTTCAGACAAAGACTGGAAGGCATTAGCCTTGGCTACAGGACTGTAATACAAACTTTTCATAAACAAGAAATAATCTACAGATGAATCAAAATAAGTTCTTAATAGAAGCCTCTAAGAAAGCACTGACGATCTGAAGTAGCTGGTACATGGCTGCATTACCTGGCACATGAAGTCGGGGATGATGCGGTGGAAGATGGAGCTCTTGTAACCAAAGCCCTTCTCACCAGTGCAGAGGGCACGGAAGTTTTCAGCGGTCTTGGGAACAACGTCGTCCCGGAGCTGCAGAAAAATGTAAGAAATTAATAATTACAGCCAAAAAGTAATAACTGTTGAGTTGTTTACTGTCTTGAAATGTGCAAGATTACATTGACATTTTTCAAATATGAAAAACAATTCACACTGGGGCACTTGAAAATGAGATTACCATTTGCTTCTTTAAATGCAGTGAACATTAGCAGTAGTCTCATGTGCGAAAAATACGAAATATAGTCTGTTAAAAAAATATCCAAAGGGCACAAATGGGTTGCAAAGTTATTCTTTAAAGAGAAGGTAGAGGCTGGGAAATCAGTAACTAGTAGGGATGGTAAGATTCACCGATTCACATCGGTGCACCGGCATAAACGTTCAAGATGCGAGTGCACCGGTTGAAAGAGTGCACATCGGCTACAGTTTGGGTTGAATTCGCGATGCATCGATTGTAGCGTCTTTGCATCGGTAAAAAAACGATTTCATATAAAATCCCCTCATCCTGTCAGCACTCAGCAGAGACGATCTTTGCTTCGCCACTACGGAGGTCGAGAGTCTCAGTTATCAACACACATGGAAGTCGAGGAGAAAGAGAAACACAGCGCACCGAAAAATACCTACAAATCAAACGTTTGGCAACAATTCGGATTTTTCAAGAAAGACGGTCAACTTCAAAAATCGCTCGCAAATTGTAAACCATGCCGAGCCGCTTAAAAGTACACAAGTAGTACGAGGCTGACAAGAGAAACCTGAAAGTTAGACTGAGTTAAATCACTCAGAGGTGTTCTGTCAGAGAGAGGTGTGTAGTTTACAGCAGCCTGTGACGGCCAATAACAGTTTAAATGTCTTCCTCACTGTAAGCAGTTATGAAAGAGCTGTTCGTGAAAGGTTATTTGTATTCTTTATTGTTCATATAGAAACCACTGCTTTCTGCTCACTGGTGAGTTAGACTCTGGATGAGTGTTAAGCACATCAGGCTGGCAGCTGTATGGGCATTGCTCTATGGTAGTTGTTATTTTCACATTGTTAATCCTGGGCAATGCATTACTTACATTGTTTAACTGTGAGGTGTTATACAATTGTACTGTACTCTGGAGACAGAGAACACTACTACACATGTGAAAAGGCCAGTTTGTGAAAGGTCCAAGTTCTGGTTTTTTTAAGGTAAAAAAGAAACAGCATGATGGGATGCACTAGTAGAGAGTACCAAATATGTAAAGCACTTTTTTGTTAATTTATGATTTGCTGCATATAAGGAATAAAATCGTATCGCATAATGTTGAACCAAATCATATCGAACTGTATCGCAACAGGGGTGAATCGTATCGCATCGCCTGGTGTTTCAAATGCATCGTTAATGTATCGTATCGTGGCAACATATCGACATGCACATCGCACTCAGTGATGGAGATGCACATCCCTAGTAACTAGTCATTTGGGGTGTAGCCATTCAGGCAGCAAGACAAAACTTAAGTAGGTTCCGATTCTGTGCAACTCCTCATTTATGCACAACGATAAATCAGTACACGTTTTGCTAATAGCCCATAGGGCTGTGGCGATACACTAATCTCACGATACACGATATTCAGCCAACGATACGATATATATCACGATATTCAGCCAACGATACGATTCGATACAATTATATCATTTTCTGAAAGATTTTAAAGGGACAGTGGGATTTTGGTGACATCTTGTGAGTGTTCCATTGACTTGGATTGAATTAATTCAACTGAAAACTGAAAGCATCAATTATACAATATATGCCGCGTTCACACTGCAGTACTTTTCCCACAAAGGTTCATGCGAACTTAGTTCATGAGAACTCTTTAGTTCGCATGAACTAAGTACAGATCGCGTTCACACCAGAAAAAGTCCCTGGGGGAGGGATTAGGCAAATGAAGCCGCTGACGTCACTTCTTCTTCTGCTTTGGGTTTACTGGCAGGCCGCAAACCACTTCACGGCGTATACTGCCGCCCAAAGTCCCCGGCCGGAAGTCCCCGGAGTTGGGGACTGGCTTCAGTAGAAGCTGCTGGGAGTCCCAGCAGCTTCTACTTTTTTATTTTGTGTTGCCATAAGTTAGTCTCTCTGCGTTTCTGCGCTGGACTAATGCTAATAATGCGAGGATAATAAAATGGCGGCTTCACAAAACTTTTTGGGAGTTTTACGGGGCGTGGTTTGCAATTCGCCCAGCCAATCAGGAATATAGCTCTTTTCTCAAAAAAGTCCCTGCTCTCTAGCAGGGACTTTCGAGGGGGTAAAAAGGTTCGCATGAACTACTTTTAGTACCGGCTTTTTTTGGTGTGAACGCGACCATGAACTAAGTTCGCATGAACCTTTGTGGGAAAACCGCAGTGTGAACGCGGCTTATGGCTCTGACAGAGAGTCTACAGCTAGCAAATGCTGGACAAAATGAATCAAAAGATGTGGTGAGAAAATTAGTTTCATTTATTGAAACAGTGCAAACTGTAGCTGTAAAGTGCAGTATCACAATGAACAATGGAGAATTAAAAGGTGCAGCAGGTGGCCGAACACGGGGGATTTGAATGGGACTTGTTAGAAATTAAAATCAATGTTTTGATGTCATAAAGTACCATAAACATAGCGTCAGTTTAAATGCTGTTTTATACTGAAAAACCAGAAGTTGTTGTGCACAACCAGTTGTTGAGCTTTTATTCTGAAAATCCTTCATCTCCGGTTAGCATTTAGCATATATACCATTTACTATAGAGGTGAATTTAGTAGCGATATGACACGGAGTGTTGCACACCGAAACCTACTGATTTCAACACTACAACTATAGACGTCGAGATATTATTATTGCTGAATATTAAATGAAGGTACAGTTTATTTGAATACGTTTGTTTACAGACATGGGTAGCATGAGACAACATTCGGAACTACCGGAAATGATACCAGCCGTGAGGTATTTTTGGAGTATTGATTACAGCGTTTAAAATGTATTAAATGAAAAGTCATGAAAGAGATAAGGAGGAGAAAAGGCGTGTTTAGTTATATATTTAATGTGCAATGTCTGAATCCTCTGTAATGCGCAACAACGAACATTGGAGACGTGGAGGGCCGGCCCCCAGCAGCGCCAACCCACCCACAGGGAGGATTCAGCAGAGGATATTTAACAGCTGGAAAGGTGGAGCTCACTCTCTTCTCTCATGAGAGCCAGAACACAGCTGTTTTTCTGACTGACCCATCTTCTGCTTGTAACATTACCGCGCTTTTTATTAATTAAAGTATACATTTGAACCTTCTCAGAGACTCAATTAGTCTCCTTTTTAAAGCTTCTCTCCTGGACGCGAGTATAATGACCACAGTTATCAGACTTAATGTAACGATACCCACGGCTGAAATATCGATACTTTCTCGGAAAACTAAATATCGATATATATCGCAAGATCGATTAAATTGCACAGCCCTAATAGCCCAACTGTATGTAGATGTTTGGAGGCTTTGACATCCTTAGCCTGGTTGGTCAACTGTTTTGTAAAACTTTTTTTTTCCCTCTGGTTTTGCCCAATGCCGGCATCTGTAGAAATTCCAGAAATGTGTCAAATCGTGTTGGCACATAACACTGTTTTTCCACAATGCATGGTCAACTCACATCTTGAATAATTATACAATAAAAGAAAATGCACATATTAAAGGTGGGGTAGGTAAGTTTCAGAAACCGGCTCGAGATACACTTTGTTATATTCCATGGAATGCTCTTAACATCCCGATAGCAATGAATATCTTAAGTGCTTTGACAAAAAATCCATAAAAAAATGTCATCTGTAGAAGCCGTAATACTGTAAAAAGTACAACCAATCGATTGGAAGGCCTACCTGCCGGTCAGCCTTCCATCGGGGCACACATTTATCTCGTGCCCTCATTGGTCATGTGCCCGTTCTTGTGTGTTGGAGGAGGGGCTCTATAAGGAAGTGGCAGATTTTCTCCGGTTGTGTATTTTCAAATTCTAGCGATCTCGAGCCGGTTTCTCAAACTTACCTACCCCACCTTTAAGTGTATAAAAAAAAATCTTATTTTCACATTTTAGAGAACTGTTTCATGTGGTCTAAAAAAATAAATGTAAAAGCTCTACTGCAAGTGCTGCATGTGTGAGCCATGCTTTATTGCAGGTATAAACTCGATTTATCGTCTTACAACTTTAAGATACATTTCACACTGCTTGACATTTTATGTCAACAAATCACTCCGCGTAGCAGTTCCATCTCATTAAACACAGATCAGGTTATTAAGTAATGAGTGTGGTAATTGTGCTGTGTCATGATGAACAAGGAATGCAGCATTGCACCACACAGATATCTGCATGCCCTGCACAGACAGCAATGAATGCAAGAGGGGAGGGGGGTTGTGCTGCAGCAGATGGGCTGGAGTGGGGATGAGAGGCTGCTGCTGATCTCAGCTCTGCTCAGCCTTCCACCTGCTCGGTAGTAACAAAAACCACATCTTCATAATTTAAGAGCAGTCAGCTTGACACGCCCCGAGGGTCTGATTACATTCAACACCACACTAGGGTGGCCAGAAATAAAGACTGCTGTGTCCTGACGGCTGTGTCCTGTAGAGCTGCAACAATTAGTCGATCAAGAGAATAAGACCATTTTGATAATACACCAATTAAAGTATAGTAGAACTATTGTTTGAAATGTGCAGATTATTGTCTAGATTAGATACTGTAAATAATTGCAGTGTCCTGATGACTACCAGGCTAGTAAACACTGCTTGTATGATCAAAATTTCGACATTTTCGATACAGAAGGAAACCTGGAGTCATCTGAAAAAGGAAATCATCCTTGGGTAAAACCATGTTCAACATTTGTTTAAAACGATTATACATAAAACAAATCAATTTATGAGGATTTGGGTATTAAAAAGAACATTTATAAGAGGCTATGAATAATCAGACGCTCTCAAGATGGGAATGAAACTAGATAGTGTTGTAAGTTATGGCAGTGATGCTGAGGTGGAGTTTCTTTGCTCAAGAGACAAATTATGTAAATGTTGCAGGTGAATATGGTAAAAACACATTTTAAATAACTAGAGACTTTCCAAGTAAATTACATTGAATATAATAATAATTGTATGCATTACAAGTTATCTCATTAGTTATGTTTAAATAGGAAAATAATGAATTACTTAAGCTTAACAAATTCTGTATACAATTAAGACAATTTCTGGTACAAATAAACTACATGTGTATTTTGGGGTATTTTCCCCCACAGGTCTGAAAAAGACATGTCATGGAAGCAAAGTAGGCCCAACTTTCACAGTGTTTTTTGAAGTGTCTCGAAAAAGGGAGTTAGTCTTAAATTTAAGCCATATTATTTCGGAGAGGGAACGCCCATAATGGAGCTCAGCTTTACTTGTGTGCGCAAAATGACTGGACGTTTTAGCTAGCACAGTATCACACTTTAGTTTGTCAAGGAGACGGTGAAACAATGATGCAATTATAATCCATATTGTGGATTATGCAACATAATGCTTAATCATTGTGGGAACAGGAATAAAACATTAAAAAAATGTATCGCAGTTGTTTTGGCCTACATGCGCATTTTTATCATGCAGATATCACCCTCCCCCATGGAACTTTCCAGAACCACACGAATCGGACCAGTTAGCTTCGGCGGCTAACATGCTAAAACCAGCATGCCGTGCAAGTTATATATTTGTAACGTTAGACTTTGACCACAATGTGTTATTTTCAGGGTAATTAATAATTAAGATGGAATTTAAAAAGTGCATTCGTTTGCGTGTTCTAGTAGTTTCATTGACGCAGCGGGGGTTACCCGGGCTCGTGAGAACAAAGGACGGCGCTGCTAACTGTCTGCAAATTCAGTTAGCATTAGCTGAGCCCGTTAGCCTGTTCGTTGGAGACGAATAACTGATAACCGGGCAGAATGATTCTCTACGACTCACTCCAGGACCGCCGACATTTTGTGAGCCTCAGCGTGACGCAAGCTAATGCAAGTTTGCACTTAAGATCAACCCCATTGTGTGAAAAACAGGTGGTTAATTGTATTTGATGTATTTAATAAGGCCTAAAAAGAATAACACTAAATATTGCGATCCAGAAAAGCAATGACATTTATAGATTACTCTTCAGATTGCAGCTTAAAATATTTTCAATTACAAAATGATTGTGCCGAGATATTAACAAACTGACAATTATGGCAATAACATTAACTACGGTTAAAATCTAAAGAATATGCTCCGTATTTACGAATGAATAAAGCCACATCTGAAGGTGCGTCAAGTTATGCTGCTGGTCAACGCTGGCTCCGAGCCAAGGCACACACACGTGCACATGGTCCATTCAAGGAAACAGTGCTCGTGACAGCTCGGCTATCGTTACCGCGTGTCAACTAAAAGTTAACATTTTAAACCAGGCTGCAACTTGTAGCAGCCCAAAGAGACTTAATGCTTGTTATAAACAAAGACAGAGTACACAGTGATAACTAAATGCCCGCAAGGACAATAACCAACGTGTATGACAGTGATGACTCCCGTTAAATACTTGGCATCATTGAGACGGTTTACCTCCATAATAATCCGGCCCATGGGTTTATCGTCAAGGGGTGACATCGAAGAAGACTCTTGGCCGCGACATTTCAGCAGGATGAGTTGACGTGTGGACTGAACTGGTTTCCGGCGATGGGATACGACTGACCTGAGGGAACCGAGAAAAGACGGTGGTCTGTGAAATATTTTTTATTATACGAACGGTAGGCGGCGTAAATCCACAAGGAGCCAATTGGGTATCGATGTAGTATTGATTGGCACCCGTTTTAAGCGAATCAGCAGCTGAACAGCTGAATCCCCTTTTCCACTGGGCGGTCACATTTTAAGGCGTACTTGACGAGCAGAGTGCAAGCCCCCAGGAAGTGCGCCGGAGTCTGATGAGAATATTCGTTGTGGCCAAACGGCGGTACTACACTTCCTTTAGGTTGCTGGGCCCGGAAACACTTTTTCCCATTGACTTACATTGGGAAAGAGTGGTCTGTAACTCGTTGGATAATTTTTTTTTAAACTAAATAACAACCCAGTATGAACACTAGTATAGCCCTTATTAAAAACATTCGTTCCTCAAGTTGTAAAAATGTGCTAATAACGTTATTCTGAGAGTTATTTCCCTCAGTATTATGAACGCGCATATAACCCACGGGACCGCGCCGCCCGGCACGTTCATTTTACGTGTTCAGCACTACATGCGTTTATCTTTACTCATGGATGCACAATAACAACGGACCCATATCGCCTTACTGCCAGCCCACGGAGCTGTAATAATGGATATATTGCACATGTTTGCTGTAATTCATCATTTGTAAAATATTATACTACATGGGCTGTATGATGTAAATCTTGTACCGTAAATGTTCTATTACATAAAGTTAATATTACCGACGTTAGATTAACGTCCCTGTAGCTTATTATTGCACTAAGAAGCTCATAGTATGAAGGTAGATATGGTGCAAAATGTGAGAGCGTGTAAAACCTGATTTTGTGTGCTTACATTTACACTTGTATAAAATATCCACGTAACTGTGAACCAAATGTACACTTGTATACAATATCCACGTAACTGTGAACCAAATTTACACTTGTAAAAAATATCCACGTAACTGTGAACCAAATTTGAAGTCACAAAAGAAAAAAAAAAGTTGTTAGTTTGTAGCTTGTAGAAAAAAAATGAATTTAGAGATGAAATGTAAACTTGCAGAAAAATACATATTTTTTAAATATATTTCCATTACAACTGCAACTTTATTTATTACAAACCTCTCAAATCAGTCATTACAACTTGACGAATCTGCTCTGTGGCAGTATAAATAGACGAATCTGCGGTCTTGACTTTTGCTACACGTCTTGCGATAAATGTGTCGCAAAAGTAATTTTCACCTGTAGATGTGGGGGGAGGGAGGGGGTTGGAGCGAAGGGGCGGAGCTATCAGAAGGACGAGGCTTGGGTCAGTCACGGCCCGTCCACACAGCGGCGTGCGCTGACGCTTGCCGGCGGGCGTGTCTGAAACTCGACCAACAACCAATCACATGAATCTCCCGCCCCTGACACACAAGCAGCGGTTTGATTGGCTAGAGCTTGTACTGGCATATGATTCGATTGGCTGACACTTCTGCCGAGGCGTAAAAAATTGAACATTGCTCAACTTTTGCAGCGAGACACGCCAGCTACGCTCCGCGTCGCTTCCCACGATGCATTTCGGCACAATTTCCAAAGTTACAGTAAAATAAAAAGGACCGACTCGGACAATACACAATCCAACATGTTCAACAGAAGAGAATCAGTTATATTGTTTGTACACATGGTACTTTACATATATATATATACCTGTTTGTTTAAAGTGTCCAGGTGATGCAGACAGGCTGGACCAGAGAGTGAGAGACAGAACTGGACTCCTCACAGGAGTGAACTTCAGCACAGGTACTAAGACTCTTTTTTCATACTGTACAAAGAATCAAGAAAGATATTGGTTTAAATAAATGAAGTATTGACTTGAATACACTGATATACATTCCATTAAACAATACTAAATACTAGATCACCTACACATCAGTTAAGTTGAGGATTTTTTCCATGCAAAAAGTTACATTTAGATGTTAACAAGCAATATGACTTTGTCAGCTTTCTAATTTAATGTATTGAAGGCAAAGATATTTAACACATAGTGAGAACTGCTACTATTTATCTCTCAATATTGTCTGTAAAAAACGTGGTAAAAGTTATTCTTTCAGTGAGACAACAGAGCAAGCTTCTACAGTTGCACTACGTTTTGATAACAGTTAAATATTATTTTGATAATAACATATATTTCAATGTTGATGAACTTCATACTGTTCATTCATAATCTGATTACAATTAAAAAATAATTATATCAACAGCCCCATAACACACAAACACACCTCTTTCATAAATAACACACTTGTTCTGCAATAATGTTTTATGTTTCCTGTAATTTTTGTTAGGAAAGGACATGCCCGAAAGACACAACATCTTCTCCTTCTCTGAGGGTCAAGAAGAACATCCAAGAGGAACATTAAAAGCTGATGTTATGAGATTTTAAGACCAGTACAGGACATTCACTAAGAACTACTTTTATTGTGAAAACAAAGATCTGCACACCGAATATTTTTGTAGTCTATCAGGACCATCATTTGTTTGTGACACTGCCTGCACCTCAGAGAAGGGGTGGTTATAGGCTTATAAAGTGTGGCGAAAACATAGTCAGCTGATCGAATGCACCTATTTCCACATCTCCTCTCCATCAGCTGATTATTTCTATTTGCCTCACTTTATGAGCTTCACATCACCTGTGCCATGTGCCGCAGAGTTGCAACGTCACAAATAAATGGGGCCAATCTTCAGTCAGATGTGAATGTGTAATATAACATTTTCAGTAAGAATAATGGACAAAAGGTGTGCAAATACAATTTATTGAAATGTGAACCAAAAGTTAATCAAATGTTTTAAATAAAAAGCACATATGGACAGAAGGTGTAAACCTATTAAATGTATAAGTAAACACATTTAGTCAAATAAAGTGACAGACTAGGCCTGTGCAGTTGGTATCAGCTTTGCCCAGCATGGGCTCCTCCATCAGGCCTGGTCCTCCTCACTGAGGAAAGACCCTCAGTCCTCTACAAACCAACAGACAGGACGTCCATCACACAGAGGTTTCTCCCTGAAGTCTCTGCAGCCCTCTGGGCACCACGCTGTCTCAATCCGTCCACACTGAATATGAGAGGGGGAAAATGAAAATAATAAATGCTTTAGACAATAAGAAATATAAAGTTGACTGTTGAGTTGCTCAGTTTTTTTAGATTGTCAATACTATTACTGTATAACTAATATCTCAGGTTAAGAGGCACCTTCAAATAAAGATTGGTCTTTAAATACATGTTGTCTTTTGAATTGTTTGTCTAAAGTCAAGGATCTAGAACTGGTACTTAGTTTTAATGATACAGTCTGGTTATTATGCTGTTTGGAGGAGGCCTCACAGGTAAGAGCACTAACTAGCTACCATCACATGTACCTTAGCTTGACTTAAATGTATTAAACGTATAGTTAAGTGATATCAAAATACAAATAACTAATGTCATGCAAACATATTAATAATTGCTTGATTCCAGAGTTGAATTTAGCACAATTGCATACAAAAGTCTTCGTTCTAAATAGAAAATAGCATGGATAATTTACAAAGGCTTTAAAAACACAGCAGGAGCCCAAGAAAATTATAAAACTTGTCATTATTTCAGTACAGTTCAATTGGTTTTATTTTCATAAACGGTTATCAACCGTTAGTGCCAAAGCAGTAGGCTATAATATATGAATTACTGCTGTATAGACTACAACCACTACTTGTTTAGCTAGCATAAACTCAACAAAGCTAGCGTTAGCTGGCTGACTGACGTTATTTTGCCGCTAAACTGCACGATATAAAACACGGTGGTCTTCAAAGCGGATTTAATCCTCAATCACAATAATAATATTCAAAGTAATACTGGGTAAGTAATGGGCAAAATTTACCGTTGATGGATGCGCCATGTCAGCGGACTGGTAGCGACACAAACCGTTAGCCGAAACCTCTCCTGTGACAAAATGGCATCCAATGTAATAAAAAAAGTCAATCAAAGAACTAGATTTCTATACCGGATCTCCTCTCTGGTAAACAAAAACACCCTGAAAACTCTGGCAGGAGCACTCATTCAAGGGTAGGCTACTATGCTTGCACGTCATGGGTACCATAGCACCTCCAAGGCGCTAAAAATAAAACTTCAAACATCGCAAAATAAACTGGTCAGACTACTGCTTGACCTTTCATCTAGAACCCACCTCCCCTCTGCCCACTTTGACAACCTAGGATGGCTTAGAGTAGACGACAGAGTACAGCTACTTGCAATGGGCCTGGTCTACAAGATCCACTACACCTCTATGGTACCCATGTACATGTCAAAGTTCTTCCCAAAGGTCAAGGAATACCATGATCATAACACCAGAGGGAGCTCCACAAATCATGTGAAACCCAGATTTGGCACAAAAAAGGGGGAATACACGTTTCGAAATTATGCCACATCAAGGTGAAATGCTCTTCCTACAACTGTAAAGGAAAGTAAAACTATACTTACCTTCAAAACCTCTCTTAAAGAGCACCTTCGGGGGTAAGCATTGCAAAACTTGCCCCGGTAATGGTACAAATTTCAACCGGTCGTACAATGGACAGTTTCCCCCCCCCCCCATCTATGTATATACTCGCATTTTAGACTATGTTACTGTATATCTGTAGACTTGGTATGTCTTAAATGTCCGGTTAGGATGTATTGGAACGAAATCTAAAATTAAAATTGTAAATAAGCAATCTGTATGTAAAAAACCACCTGTATGTAAATTGTAAATAAGCCATCTGTATGTCAAATATGTCTTATATGTCTTATATGTCTTAAATTATATGATGAATTGGAAATGGGGGACCCTGATGTAAACAAGACGAAAGTCTTTCTCTGGTCTGCATCCCCTTAACAATTGTATTTTTTTAGCTGTACTGTACTGTACCCAATATACAAGCTGTTAATAAACTTTTCAATCAATCAATCAATCAACCCCGCAGTCAGTCACCCGATCCTCGTCCTTCTGATAGCTCCGCCCCTTTGCTCCAACCACCCTCCCTCCCCCCACATCTACAGGTGAAAATTACTTTTGTGACACATTTATCGCAAGAAGTGTAGCAAAAGTCAAGACCGCAGATTCGTCTATTTATACTGCCACAGAGCAGATTCGTCAAGTTGTAATGACTGATTTGAGAGGTTGTAATAAATAAAGTTGCAGTTGTAATGGAAATATATTTTAAAAATATGTATTTTTTCTGCAAGTTTACATTTCATCTCTAAATTCATTTTTTTTCTACAAGCTACAAACTAACAACTTTTTTTTTTCTTTTGTGACTTCAAATTTGGTTCACAGTTACGTGGATATTTTTTACAAGTGTACATTTGATTCACAGTTACGTGGATATTTTATACAAGTGTACATTTGGTTCACAGTTACGTGGATATTTTATACAAGTGTAAATGTAAGCACACAAGCTCAGATTTTTTTTCTGCAAGTGCTCACATCAGGTTTTACACGCTCTCACATTTTGCACCATATCTACCTTCATATTATTGCACTGTATATATATATATATATATATATACACAGCGCAATAATTCTTTCATGCTAAATGAAGCTCTGTTGCTTGGATATCACTAGATCCTGTTACAGCGTAATATAAGTACATAACGATTGATGTGTACATTAGCATAATTACTAGCTAGCCGCTAGCTGCTAACTGCCGCCTCATTAATATAAAATCCATCATAATAACAACCATTACCATGCTGTCATGAACGCACGGTGCTGTTACGTGTACGCAAATTGACGTGCTTGATGTGAACAAGCATTTTGGTTAAAGTTGCGCATGCGCTATGAGTGCACATATGTGTACTTCTCAGGCATGCCGGGCAATCTGTGACGTTTCACTCTGTCAAAAGTTGGGCCATTTTATCATCATGCGCCAATGAGCAACTCTCATAGGAATGAATGAGGCCCCGCCTCCCACGCTGTATCC
The DNA here is from genome assembly GCF_902827115.2 of Pseudochaenichthys georgianus. NCBI lineage: Eukaryota > Metazoa > Chordata > Actinopteri > Perciformes > Channichthyidae > Pseudochaenichthys > Pseudochaenichthys georgianus. The sequence goes on along the minus strand of NC_047511.1, from coordinate 3,482,091 downwards.
AGTTCTTATTATACATCCATGGCAGAGTGGGCCAATTTGGGCAGAGGTTGGAAGTTATAAGTTCTCATTCATAACACTCCGTTCGATGTCTCACTATGGGATGCGCCTCATCGCGGAGCAAACAGAAGCATCAATCTCATTACGCCAATCCTGATTGGCTGGTGATCTTGACGTCAACGTCAGGGGAAATCACCCCCTATAAGTAGCATGCGTCATTCCAATCCAGTCTCAACTGCATTTCGTGTTCACCAACACGATTTTTTAATCTATTGATTCGTGTTCACCATCACGATTTTGCCCCTTTTTTCGTGTTGCACAGCACGATTTTAAAAGCAATGTATTTCTACTGGTAACGTGTTTCGTGCCTGCAGCGTGCAGCACGTATTTTTCTCCGGTCGGGTCGTGGAAGACCGGAAGCAGTGTGGTTCAATAAAAACATGTTCTTACTCAATATCAAGGCCACAGTTATTGCTTTTATTTTAAATCGTATAATTTCGGACTTTTGTTGCCGTCTGTGAGGAAATAAATGGGGCTCAGAGCCTCAGGATACTGAAATCTGTATTTTTAAATCTTTTTTCCTTCTAATTTGTTATTCTTTTCAAAATAACACACTGTTATTTACTCACCAATAACACACAATTATCCTTGCTTTGTATTTATTGGTTTAATTCCATAATCTCTCGGGCTTTTTGGCGTCCGTCAGGAACTGAATTTCAAAATAAATATAACCGGAAACAGACGTAGGCATTTCGAGCGATTACCCAAGATCCTCAGCTATGGTTTTAAGCTCGCTGATGTGGATGGTGTTAGCCGCAATGCATGCTGGGATTTGGTGTTTATATTATATGAAATCCGGAAAACATTTTAAAAAGTATAAAATAATACTTATAATTCCGAGTGCTCTTGCTTTTCTCTTTGAATTCATCACATAACGGCATTGTAATACACGGTTCGGCTGCATTACATATTACAGATCTGCCGTAGTTCTTTATTTAGAGAGCCCTGATGAGAAGACCTTTGGAAAAACTGGAAGAAATGCCGCCGAAACTGAATACTTGACGTGGATCATAAATATATCAACAATTAAACAACATCTTCAATTTCTCTTCACACAATACATCTCCTTGCAGTATCAACACTAATTCGGCTGACTTTTACATTTGAGCTAATTCACAGATAGGTTATATTTACACCATAACGGTGCACAGCTGATAGAAAAGGACTGTAGTTTTCAAAGATATTACTGATTTTCTTTGAATGTAAGAATGTAAATACTGAGTCTGAAATAGTATAGCTGTAAAATGATGTGAAAGCATGCATACAACTATACATCTTCAGATGTTGTACATACACACTAATAATACAAAGTTATTATGGCTGTGTGCACCTTGTGTGCACCTCCTAGTGGTTAAAGCACGTTATTGAATTATTGTTTTTATGTGAATATTTGATTACAAAAATATTAAGAGTACTACTTTCATAGGGGGAAAGTATAAATATAGAAATATAGAATATATAAAATCAAGAAGATACTATAAGTGATCTCTACAATAAAACAGTTTAGTGCAGGATGTACACAGATATTAATAGGAGGAGGTGCAAAACAGAAAAACGTTTATTTAAACATTAAATATTAAGCCTGACAAAGTAATTAACGTCTAATATATTGCTTTCCTTCAATGTTAACTATGTTGAAGCACTTATTTTAACTGATATTATACACATTAATTATACTCTTATGTATGTAGATAGAATAAGAAATGTGTAGAATATGACAGTTTAATGGTGGAGGTACACACATATTGATAGATGTCTTGTAATGCACTGTTGAGGAACCTGTGACCCAAGTTTTTCATTCATTGCATAACTACACCGTAGTTGTGTATGATATGTCAATAAACCTTTGAAAATCTTGAAAGGGATGTGCAAAATAGCCATAATATACAGTCTTTAATTAACTATTAGTAGAGAATAACGAGTAATGAATATACTTTATTACTTGTTTCCATTAATGTCAATTGCAGATACATGTTTAGTCTTCTCAAGCACCAACTATCAAATATCTCTCCTGATTGTTGGCACTTGACAATCACCTTCCCTGAATTTTACTCAGGTGTAACTAAAGTCTGATTTAAGGGTTGTTTATATTTCACATAATTAATCAGAATCTGCAAAGTAACTCAAATAAATGCAGTGGAGTAAAAATACCAGGTTAACCTCTGAATTGTAGTGGAGTAGAATTACAAAGTAGCAATGAGCTGTCATGTGGGGTATACGGCATAAATATAATGCTGCGCATTATGGACACAAGTGATTTTCACCCATTTATTAATTATATGTTTTACATTTGATAACACCAATGTGTTTAATAATGGCAACTTCTAATTGTGGGAAAAACGAAAACGTTCAGTAGAGACGTCCCATAGAACATTTTGCGAAACACAATAGCCAGCATGTGTAGTTCTGGAGGGGTGTTCGATTCCAGTTTTGGATAGTCTGGCGTGGTTTCGTTCCATTTCACACAGCTGTTTGACGCTCTGCGTAACCTTACGGGAACTGTAGTCCTAAACGATAGCTGGGGATTATGGGTAGTGTAGTGTCTTCGGCCATCCTAAACTCAGAAATGTTGACAATCGCAATGATGCTCGAAATGTCCCTTATAGGCCTACGTCTGTTTCCGGTTATTTTTATTTTGAATTCAGTTCCTGACGGACACCAAAAAAGCCCGAGATTATGGAATTAAACCAATAAATAAAAGCAAGGATAATTGTGTGTTATTGGTGAGTAAATAACAGTGTGTTATTTTGAAAAGAATAACAAATTAGAAGGAAAAAAAATATTTAAAAATACAGATTTCAGTATCCTGAGGCTCTGAGCCCCATTTATTTTCCTCACAGACGGCAACAAAAGTCCGAAATTATACGATTTAAAATAAAGCAATAATTGTGGCTTGATATTGAGTAAGAACATGTTTTTATGAACCACACAGCTTCCGGTCTTCCACGACCCGACCGGAGAAAAAGACGTGCTGCAGCCTGCAGGCACGAAACACATTACCAGTAGAAATACATTGCTTTTAAAATCGTGCTGTGCAACACGAAAAAAAGGGGCAAATCGTGATGGTGAACACGAATCAATAGATTAAAAATCGTGTTGGTGAACACGAAATGCCGTGAGACTGGGTTGGTCATTCAAACACCTCTTCTCGCTTCAGAGCACATCTCTAATGGTAGCCGGGCTATAGCTTAACAGTCCACAGACTGAACCAAAAGCTAATTTCGGTCGACGGGCGTTAGCCGGCTACCCTATTCTGCCTCGCAGAAGAGTATAGTACTAACACACCAGTTAGTATTATAATCAACCTCGGCATTCTTCCTCAGGAATTAAGGTAAGGTTTTGATTGTTCAAGCTAGCAACACACCTGCTGCTAGCTTGTTTTCCCTCACTGCCGACACCACGGTAGCGAGGACGGACTTTTTTCTTTTCTCTTCCACGAAGGAGAAAAAGGATTAAAAGGATATTACCACACCAGATAATATTCTTTGAGAAAAAAGACCCACACCGTCCTTTTTCTACGGATTAAAGACAGGTTGGGAACCATTTTTCTCTCGACGTACCTGTTATGAGCGGATCCTCTTCACGCCACGCAGCGTATAAGATGGACGCCTCTCTCCCTCACACCAGAGGAGTCAGGAACTCGGAGGCTCGGCTCTGCGGCTGCGGGTTGAAAGTGTCAGGCACAGACTCACACCAGATCTGCTCGTCCTGCCTCGGGCTGGAACACGCCCAGGAGGCCATTGACAACCCCGGCTCGTGCGGGCATTGTGCCCGCTTCACCATGAAGAGCCTCCGTCGAAGGTTAGCACAACAAGCTAGCCTGTCGGGACAGGACCCCCTCATGTCCACTGGTTTGCCGGCTGGCAATCAAGACACGGGGGCGGCCGCCGCAGAGATGGAGCCCCTCACTGGGTCGGTCTGGGGCTCATCGACAGCGGCAGCCGCATAACCGGAATCCCGCGCCATATCAGGCCGAGACCCGGTGGCGGCAAGAGACGCGGGAGACGCGGCTGAACCTCACCATGGTTTCACCCGCGGAAGATGTCCTAGAGTTAGACTACATGGAGGACGAAGAGGATACCTCTGAGTTCCTCCTGTCTGACTCGGATGAGCAGGAAGACGACATCTTCATGTCATCGGCTCAGGCTGCAAAGCCGGGAGCGATGGCTGCTCTCCCGGGCGATAGCACACCAGCTTCGCCCTGTCTAAGCATGGACCTGCAGGCCGTGTGTCAGCGTGCCGCGTCCAAGCTAGACCCGTGGCCCCGATATGGCCAAGGAGACCTCCAGGTCCCGTTACGAGGGGAAACATTTTCCCCAAACAACGAGGACGAAGAGGCAACTCCTTCCGGTCTTCCCGGAGATGTTGGATGAGGTGTCGGTCTCGTGGAGAGACCGGCCCTTTAGCAACAAGGCCCCAATCCAGGGTGCCTCCTCCCTAGACTGTGACGGCATGGAGAGGCTCGGCCTGCTCCGCATACCGCCCATGGAACCGCTGGTGGCAGCCCACCTCCTACCGAGGATGGGCCCGTCACCAAGCAGGAACCCCACGCTGCCAGCAAAAACAGACCGATTCCAGTCAACCATGACTGAACGGTCCTACAGAGCCGCAGCATTGTCCGCCAGGGCTCTGAACGTTTCCTCGATGCTAACCGCGTACCAAGCGGAGCTCTGTGAGGATCTGTCGAGCAATCCCGGACCGGCCACTCTGGACGAGATAGCCGCGGTCACAGACATTTGTCTCCGTGTCCAACGCTGCGCCGTCCAGGCCACGGGTAAGGTAATGGGGATCATGGTGGTGCAGGAAAGAGCTCGATGGCTCAACCTCACCAACCTCCCAGACCGGGAAAAGGAAGATGTGCTTGACATGCCCATCGTTCCCGAGGGGATTTTCGGCTCCGCTCTCGCTTCCATGCAGAGGAAGTGCGAGTCGAAAAAGAAGGAAGACGAGGCCCTCCACCTCTGTCTCCCTCGAAGGGTCCAGCCACTGCCTTCGCAACAGCGGCCCTTCGCAACAGCGGCCCTTCGCCCAAGCTGCACTGAACCCTGCTAGGTTTAAAGTACCAGGACAGCAGAGGTCGCAGCCCACCCTGAGTCCCCAGCCCAGGCAGGAGACGAGGGCGAGTTGGCCTAGAAAATCTCCGGTTCCGGCTGCAGCCCAGGCGCAGCCAACCCAGAATTTCGGCCAGCAGTCGAGGAAGAAGAAGCGAGCGGCCTGACAGCCCCTCCTTCTCCCCTCTGTGACAGAGCTGGAAGTTCTTTCCCCGGCTCTAAACGTGTCCCCGCTGCCTCGAGAGATGCCTCAACGTCATCCTCAAGTCCGCATAAAACGCTGACGCATCCAGGCTTCTGCCAAGGGCGCAGCTCAAAAAAATGAAAAGAAAAACAATAAACAGTCCGTTAACTATAAATCCCCTTCTGAGAGCAGCTACGGCCTCTCTCAAAAGGCGGATAATAAACGGGTCTGTGAAGGCACCACCGCCACACGCATGCGCAGTGCCGGTTGGGGCTTTAAGGCTCAGATAATGAAGAACAACAAAATAAGTTACCATAGCTATGCAGATGACACACAAATGTACGTAACAATTTCACCAGGAGACTATGCTCCAATTCAAACACTGAGTAAGTGCATTGAACAAATCAATGACTGGATGTGTCAGAACTTTCTCCAATTAAACAAAGATAAAACTGAGGTAATGGTTTCTGGAGCCAAGGCAGAACGTATAAAAGTTAGCGCTGAGCTTCAGTCTGCAATGTTCAAACCAACAGATAAAGCCAGAAATCTAGGTGTAGTCATGGACTCTGACCTGAGTTTCAACAGTCACATTAAAACAGTTACTAACTCAGCCTACTATCACCTAAAGAATATATCTAGGATTAAAAGACTAATGTCACAGCAGGATTTGGAAAAACTTGTCCATGCCTTTATCTTCAGTAGACTCGACTACTGCAATGGTGTCTTCACAGGTCTCACTAAAAAATCTATTAGAAAGCTGCAGCTGATTCAGAACGCTGCTGCTCGAGTCCTCACTAACACTAAGAAAGTGGACCACATCACTCCTGTTCTGAAGTCTTTACACTGGCTTCCTGTGTGTCAAAGAATAGATTTCAAAATATTGCTGCTGGTTTATAAAGCACTGAATGGTTTAGGCCCAAAATACATTACTGACCTCCTGCTAAACTATGAACCATCCAGATCTCTCAGGTCTTCAGGGACTGGTCAGCTTTCTGTCCCCAGAGTCAGAACTAAACATGGAGAAGCAGCGTTCAGTTATTATGCTCCAAATATCTGGAACAAACTCCCAGAAACCTGCAGGTCCGCTGCAACTCTGACTACTTTTAAATCCAGGCTGAAGACTTTTCTTTTTGTCGGTGCTTTTAATTGAACTTTTCATATCTTAAACTGCACTGTAACTTTTATCCATGTACTTTTTCTTGTAATGTTTAAACGTAATTAAACTCCATGACATTTATGAGAGGGACTGCTCGAAAGCAGAGATATTTGGAATATCTGGCATCGACGGATGAAAAATAGTGTTTTGGTAACACGGAGTGTTTTGGTAACACTTTAAAGACTTTGTTATGGAAGCAAAGCAGGGGAGGGGGTGTGTACAGCCTCCTGAGTGTCCGATTGTGGATGTCATGCGAGCAAAATATGGTGAAGAAAGTCTGTCTAAATTCATATTTTAGACTGCACTGTAACTTTTATCCATGTATTTTTCCTTAATGTTTATTTTATTAGCACTGTAACTTTTATCCATGTACTTTTTCTTGTAATGTTTAATTGAACTATTCATATTTTAGACTGCACTGTAACTTTTATCCATGTATTTTTCCTTAATGTTTATTTTATTAGCTTTTCTTTTTTAATGCTTAATGTCTTTCATTTCTTTTTTGTAAAGCACTTTGAATTACCCTGCGTCGAAAAGTGCTATATAAATAAACTTGCCTTGCCTTGCCTAAGGGCACTACCGTGACGCGCATGCGCAGTGCCGGCTGGGGTCGTGAAGGCTCCACCGTCACGCGCATGCACAGTGCCGGCTAGAGCTGTAAAGGACAGCCCGCCAATTCTTCCCCTTTTGAGAGCAGCTCCGGCATCTCTCAAGAGGCGGATTATTGACGGGTCCGTGAAGACACCACCGCCACGCGCATGCTCAGTGCCGGCTGGGGTCGTGAAGGCTCCACCGTCACACGCATGCGCAGTGCCGGCTAGAGCTGTAAGGGCACCACCGGCACGCGCAGGCGCAGTGCCGACTGGAGCTGTGAAGGCACCACCGTCATACACATGCGCAGTGCCGGCTGGAGCTGTAAGGGCACCTCCGTCACGCGCATGCGCAGTGCCGGACTGAGCCGTAAGCGTGACATCTCCGCTGGCTCTAAGGAGCATACAGCAGGAGATACTCACGACATCTGCCTGGGCTTCTCAAAACAGTTATACTTTATCTGTTTTCACAAACCCAGAGAGAGTCAACCCATATTCTGGAAAGAAGGGTTTTATCTATAATGCCCACCGAGCGGAGTCAGATTACGGGGGGAAATGTCCTCGTAAAGCACCCGCTCAACATGGGCCTCATAATAAAACTAAACCCCGCGCGCCACGGCGTGCGGAGAGTATTGGTTATTGTGTAATGCGTAGTGGCACTACACCCGACTTTTCTAGTGCGGTACGCGCCTACGGGTGCTGTCTTTTCACGGAAGGTGGTCACCACGGACGCAGGTCAGATAGGCTGATAGGATATCTACGAAGGTCGCCCGGTGAGAGGTCCCTAGAGCAGAGACCTCCAGCGGGCACACGTAAACTACCCGGAGCTTTTAGCGGTGTTCCCCACCCTAAAACGCTTCCTGCCTTCTCTCAGAGGACACCATGTCCTCGTGAGGACAGACAACACGATATCGTGTATGAACCGCCAAGGGAGGTTGCGTTGTCTCCAGTCACACACACTGGCACACAAACTGATCCCTTGGAGCGACAGACGTCTCCTCTCTCTGAGAGCGACACAGGTACCGGGAGTTATGCACCTCGGGACAGAATTACTGTCCAGAGGTGCACCACTCTATGCAGACTGGACTCCTCATCCAAGGATCGGGAGTCCGCTGTGGGTGCGTTACGGCGGAGCCGCGTTAAGTCTGTTCGCAAAAAGAGAAAATGCTCAATGAGCTGTTCTCTTTAATGCACGATTTAAACGCACTGTTAGGCGGGGACACACTCGTACACGATCGACCTCCGGGTCCTCTGTGCGTGTTCCCACCCCTGGCTCTGTTACCCCCAACTCTGGAGACAGGCGTCAAAAAAGGCTTTCAACGCTTCGCCCATTCATTTGAATGGGGTGAAGTAGGATATTTTCAAAATTAGCCGAACTGCATTGGTGGTAGCATGGCAAGGCGTTGCAAGCCTCGCGAGCGTCTATCGGCGTCAAAAGTTCAACAATGTTCAACTTTTGAGGCTCGATGCTTGCTCGAAGCTGGCGTCAGCCAATCAAATCCCGTTTTTTAATTCCCGTCATTACAAGCGCTAGCCAATCAAACCGCGTGTATGCAGGTCTCGACTATTTTCCTTATGTCATCAAATGGAGGAAAAATGTATCGTTGCCGTGGCAAATGTCCCAGTCTTGTATGACTGTACTCTGTTCACCTCCCGGGACCTAAACCGGAGGAACCAGGCATGGCGGGAGGTGGCAGAGACAGTTGGTGAAACTGGTAGGTTTTCAACTGTTTGGAGAGTTTATATCCAGTTTACTTCGTTTTAGCATTGAACAGACAGCGAGTAATGTAGCATAATAACATATTGTGGTGACCACCTTCGATGCATCGCCTCCGACTCCCATATCTCTCAGCACTACAATTTCATATATATTAATATAATAATAAAAAAATATTATAATAAGTATATGCATAATATATAACATAACATATAATACATGCACAGCTATCAAGCATAGGCAGTATATTTAGCCAGCTAGTAATGTAGCATAACATATAATATATATTAATTAGTGCTGTCAAAATTATCGCGTTAACGGCGGTAATTAATTTTTTGAATTAATTGCGTTAAAATATTTAACGCATTTAACGCATGTGCAGAATGGCCCGCCCCATACGTGCCACCAGTGGCAGCGCCAGGGTATGGCTGGGGTAGGCTACACCCATACCAAGAAATGTTTTAGCCCTACCATGAAAAATGATGTTAAAGTAAGCAAAATAAAGTCTGCCAACTCGCGCGGAGTAAATTGCACAGACAGCAGTTAGTAAGATTGATTTCAGTAGCCACGGTTTTGAAAACTTTTGTCACGTAGTGATCATCTTCTCAATAGAACATCTTTGATAACGGCGTGGTGTTGTTGCAGGAAGTCCCGACGGAGAATACTCTTGCTGTAGTACAGGGCAGAGCCATATAATAGTAATAATATGGCTCTGGTACAGGGGTGCACATAACTGGTACGCAGGTTATGTAATCTGAAATGCGTACCGTCACTTGTGTCACAAAGCGCATTTGCGTACCGACTACTTGTGAAGCTTTTCCAGAAGGCGGTTAGATCACCGGACGACAGAGTCGGTCTCCGTGTGCACAGACAGGGCTGCTGTTAACGTCGGTCTGTACAACGGAACTGTGCCAAAACTACGCCAACCGGCTGCGGAGGGAGACTCCCCCCATCACTGGAGAACTGCGCTAAAACAGCTGATCACAACGTTCACACTCTGTGGTCACGAAGTACTCCACTAGCCGCCGCCGCCCCCCCCTCTGTCGACTTTCCTGAAGTACTCCCCCGTTGATAGAAATCAACACGTAATGAATTAAGACCCCACGGTTTGATGATTGATAGGTGTGTGGGTTGTCTTTCATTTTGACATGCAGAAAAATGTTATAATAAACATAGATACTGTATGTTAAATGGATATATCCGCCTTCTTTCATTAATACTTCCATTCCCACAACAATATACATAAATAAATGGACAACATTTTGGACATAGTTCGAATGGTGATTAATCATGATTAATTAATTTTTAAGCTGATTAATCTGATTAAAAATTGTAATCGTTTGACAGCCCTAATATTAATATAATAATAAAAAAATATTATATATAATATAAGTATAAGCATAATATATAACATATAATACATGCAGAGGGTGTCGTTTATCTGTGTTGTTGTATTTGCTGTAAAGTGTCTCTACTGGAGGCTAATTTTATTATATGTACAGCACTTTGGCTCCACCAAAAAGCGTTTATAAATGTGCTTTATAAATAAAAGTTGATTTGATTCACAGCTATCAAGCATAGACAGTATATTTAGCCAGCATGGAATGTAGCATAAAAATAGCATTCATTAATGGAGGAATAATTTAGTAAATTAAAGAAATTCACTTTATTATTTCATTTCATTTCATTAGAGAACGTCTGCAAGAAAAGATGAAAGAAGTCTGCTGTCTGCTGTCTGCTGTGACCAATGGCCCAGCCAACCCCACCAGTGGTGGAGGAGGACGAGGACTTTCAATTCTTCAAGAGCCTCTTGCCCACCATGAGGCAGATGACAAAGGCACAGAGGGCAAGAGTCCGCCTCGGGGTACACCAGCTCATTTTTGAGGTGGACCAGGAGAACAATGTATAATTTTATAATTTGTTCACACGTACTGATCCACATTAAACATTTTTACACTCATCACACACACTTCACTCAAATTCACCAAATAAAACATTTCAAGTATGTTATGGCTATACTGTGTCTTCACTTGTTCATGTGGTTTGTCAGTTGCAACATACCAGAAGCTTCATGTATGTCTGAATATATAATGTGCTTTCTTCTGTAATTGGTCAGTGAAAAGCTGTTGAAGTTATGAGTGGTTTATCAGTAAAAACAGGGCTGAAAGAAAAAGGTTGTTAGTCATATCATAATATAATAATATCAATTCAAGAAACATGTTTATTAGCAATGTTTGATTTTAAAATGGCTCATTTGGAACATTTGCTCTTTAAAGAAAATGGGTAGCTCTTAAAAGAGCTTTTGGTTTGGAGGAGCCATGGCGACCCTACACCACGTTCTGCTGCCATGGCACTGCACCCTCCTCATTCAGATAGGAGCAGAAGGTCTCCCGCAGTTGGATGGATCGGCGTGTGGCATTGTTTGAGCCCATCATAGGTGCATCGCGCAGGGTTGGAGCTTCATCACTCGACTCTGCGACGACAGGTGTGCGTGATGACCTTCCTATTGTCTTCCTGCGGAGGAAGTTGTGCAACACACATGTGGCCTTCACACACAACTCTGTTACCTCCGGGCTGGTGGTGATGACACGCCGGAACATTCTCCACCGAGATGAGAGGATGCCAAACGCACATTCAACCACCAACCTGGCCCGGCTGAGGCGGTAGTTGAACAGCCTCTTTTCGCGTGTGAGCTGACGTCCAGGGAACGGACGCAGCAGGTTGTCCAGCAGCGGAAAAGCCTCATCTCCAACCAACACATGGGGAAGAAGGCCGAGCCGCTCTGCTCCTGGGACGACGGTGTCAGGTGGTAGCTGCAGACTGCCATCTCTGAGGCGCTCTCCAAAAGTGGAATTCCGCAGGCTCCCACCGTCGCTGCTCCTTCCAAAACCTCCGACATCCACTACCCTGAAGAGGTACTGGGCATCCACGACAGCCAGCAGTACCAAGGAGTGGGTGGACTTGTAGTTGAAGTACATGGACCCAGAATTTGCTGGAGCCTGGATCACCACGTGCTTCCCATCAATGGCATTAACGCAATTTGGAAAGTTCCAGCGCTCCTGGAACCCAGCAGCGATGGCTCTCCAGTCCTCCGTCTGTGGTACCGGCATGGTCTCCTCATGATGGCACCCGCAACCTCCTTGACGATGACAGCCACTGTTGTATGCCCGACCCGATAGCTGAATGCTATGGTCCTGTACGAGCAGGGTTGGGTTGTAACGGAATACATGTAACGGCGTTACGTAATCAGAATACAAAAATCAAGTAACTGTATTCAGCTCGCGTTACATTTGAAAAACGAGTAATCTGATTACAGTTACTTTCGTAAACCTGAAGTGAATACATTTTGGATTACTTATTGGAATTATTGGTGGAAAGATTTCCTCACAACATTTAATATGCATTACTAAAGGTACAGCGGAATCATCACAGCGCACAAAACCTATTACCACCGCAGATGGGCCAAAAAAGCGTTTGAAAAAAAATCGCGGGTCTGCTCGCTCTGAAACAATAACAACGAAACATGGAGGAACAAAAGTCTGCGTTTAAATCGCGTGTGTATATGTGTGTGTGGTTAAAACACATCAGCCTGCGGTCGCTCTTTAGTCTTACAAATGATTATTTCTGAAGGTAAACACAGTGAAGGCAGTGTGCGAAAGGCGGTGCGAGCTCGTCTTCTCAGAGGCTGAGTTAACCCTCCCGCTGCCTCCTGGCGCTGCAGAGATGTCATGAAGTGAAGCAGGTTTTCCTTCTATAAAACAGCTGTGGGCAGCAGATACCGTGAGAGTCACAGACAGGAATTCATAGATCAAGGCAGACTGGTGCACACACTCTCCTCTCCTGTTTTGCCGATCAGGTGCTTAAACAAATATAGCTCTACACCCAGGGGCGGACTGGGACTACAAATCAGCCCGGGACTCTCGACCGCAAGTAAATACCGCTAGTAAATTGTCTAGTGACTTACCGCAGAGGTAGACATTAAGGGTAAAATGCCACTGGCCCTCTGTTCATATTTGGTTTATTAAAAGCTGCTGGTTCCCTCGACAAAAAGCAATGGGATTTCTCCACAGGGTTTTGGAAAATAGCTGGAAATAAGGTCTGTGGAAAACAAACCTATTTGATAAATGCACGTTTTGTTCAGCCGGATAATCTCCACATGTCTATCCTACTTTTATAATTTCCGAATCATAAATCTAATCGATAGATTATAAAAGGGTTTTAGGACGCGTGACCGCACCACTAGAAGCCAACTCCATCGATCAAGCTGAAACTTTCTCTCCCTCTTCTTCCCATGCTCCCTGTCACTCTCCTTTAACTCCTCCGGTGACTTTCTTTTATTTGAAGATTGTTTTTTGGCCGGCGCTTGGCCGGTTACCGCTGGTATTAAAAACATTTTGGCGAATGGTTAGGTGGCGCGATAGTCTGTAGTGAAGGAGCGCGCTCACGGGAGCCTGCTCGCGCTGCGCTCCACAGCAAACAGCAGTTTGCTTTTCACCCAACAACGACAACCGACTCACGGAACGCTATGTTGTAGCGTTGATAAACGAAACAATTTAACTAAATTGCTAGTCAAAATACCAATACCACAGGACCATTTTTTTAAGGCAATATGTTTAGTGGCCCGAGCGCGGGCAAGTGGAAAGTACGTTATGCTGGCCTGGGGTGTCTTAATAGTGCTTCAGGGCCAGCGGGCCATTTAATGTCGAGCCCTGCCGGTTACCGACCGGCCCACTTCAATACCGGCCCATCGGGATTCGTCCCGAACGTCCCGATGGCCAGTCCGCCTATTACGTTACCATTGACTGTTAGCAGGCTCAATGTCGAGTCAAGGCAACATAAATAAAGGAGACGGTAGCCGAAGTAGTCAAAAGAAGAATTTAATTAATAATTACCACCATGGTTGGACAAAGGAAATATAAAGTAATGACAGACAAGAACACGTACTGCACAGACAGGATCAGCCCCAGACAAAGGGGAAAGCAGAATCCTTATACATGAGGTAATGACGAGACAAGACACACCTGGGTTAATTACAAATGGGTACACCTGGAGGAGAAACGATAAGGACTACAAAACCATAACAGGAAACTACAGCTAGACATGACACATCACACTAAGAGCGCCTGATCAGGGCACAAACACATAACACCCCCACACCCAACTTTATGTCCATAACCCCAAGGCGAAATGGGGGAATGAACATAAACAGAAGAAGGAAACAAGAAACAATAATACTGTCAGCACAATAACAAATACAAATTGTACTAACAGCACCGGTATGGGCGGCCATAACCCCCACACCACCTCATGGATAAATAGCACCCCCTCACCCTGTCGACACAGTCCTCCATTCTGGGCAATGGAAAACTATCAGGCCTAGTCACGTCATTTACTCGGCGAAAATCCGTACAAAACCTATCTGTCTTGTCTGACTTATCAACCAATAAGCACGGCGAGCTCCATGGGCTGAAAACTGGGCTCAGCGATATTGTTAGTGAGCATGTATTCCACCTCTTTCTGTAACCGTGCCCGCTTATATGGATTCACGCGATACGCGTGCTGTTTAATGGGTAATGCCTCCGCCACATCAATGTCATGTTGTAATACGTTAGTGCGCGAAGGAATATCGGAGAACAGCTCACAATGAGACCCAACCAAACCCATGATATCATCTCGCTGCGTTGTTGATAAATGGCCAAGATGACAGTCAAGAGTGATCAATGACTCAGTGTTTGTCAACCGTCCCTCCACGACCGCCTTGGACGGAATAATGACGTCATCTTCCAGTTGTCCAACCCCCTCTGAAAAACAAAGACTGTCATTACTCTCATCAACGCTAGATGGCGCCAACATACAAACTGACACCGGCACAGTGGACACACTCGCAGAGGGCACAACAATACTGTCAATAGGATTCACCAGAGGCTCCCTCACATAATATGGCTTAATCATATTAACATGACACAAGCGAGTCTTCCGCCCACGATCCGGTGTCTCGATCAGGTAGTCCAAATCCCCTACTTTCTCTCTAACCAGGTACGGCCCACTAAACCGTGCTTGTAAGCTGGAGCCTGGGACAGGCAACAACACTAAAACCCTCTCCCCTGGCACAAACGTTCTATCCCGAGCCTTCCTGTCATACCAGCCCTTCATCCTCCCCTGTGTGTCACTCAGATTTGTCCTCGCTAGTTCACATGCCCTCTTCAGCTTCTCCCTAAAGCCACAGACATAGTCTAACAGGTTCTTCGGCTCGCTCTCCCCCAACCACTTCTCCCTCAGCAGCTTAAGCGGCCCCCTAACCGAATGCGCAAATACCAGCTCTGCAGGACTGAATCCCAAAGATTCCTGCACCACCTCCCTTGCGGCAAACAACATTAAATGAACCCCTTCATCCCAGTCGTCCTTCGTGTCACGACAGAACGCCCGAAGCATTGTTTTTAGCGTGGAGTGGAACCTTTCCAAAGCCCCCTGGGATTGTGGGTGATATGGGCTAGAGAAACTATGCGATATATCCAGCTGCTTTAAAACCTGCGAGAAGATGCGGGATACACAATTCGTACCTTGGTCGGACTGTACCACGCGAGGCAAACCAAAAACGGAGAAAACCCTCACCAAGGCCTGTGACACTGTTTTGGCCGTTATCCGTTTCAGCGGAATTGCTTCCGGAAACCGTGTGTTGGCACACATAATGGTCAAAAGAAAGCTATTACCTGCCTTGGTTCTAGGGAGTGGACCTACACAATCAATGATAACCCTCTCAAAAGGTTCCCCCACTGCCGGGATAGGGTAGAGTGGCGCCGGTGGAATGACCCCGTTAGGTTTACCCACCACCTGACACGTTGAACACCCCCTGCAGTGCTGCACCACATCCCGTTTCAACCCTGGCCAAAAAAATTGACGCAGCACTCATACGTCTTATTGACCCCCAGATGTCCTGCGAGCCTGTGATCGTGAGCCAAACACAGAATATCGTGACGGTATTTAAACGGAACCACAACCTGCGTCACCACATTCCAATCATTCTCCGCTGACGCGTCGAGGCTAGGAGACCATTTACGCAGCAATACCCCGTCCCTCAGGATATAGCAACTTTTAGAAACCTCACTCTCTCCCACTCCTGCTGTGTTCGCAAAAAGGCCTGACAGGCTTGGATCTCTACCCTGTTCCGCGATAAGCTCCTCACGAGCAAAAGAAAACCCAGCCGCGCTACTGGCAGACTCACACGAGGAAGTAGAGGGCAGTAAAGGGCTGAGACCGGCTGGAATAGATGGAAGAACAGCATCACCTTCAAGAGGGGCAATATCAGGAACAAGCTGAGATGATGACCACAAGTCGGGTTGCCCCGGGAGCGCCCCCTCCACCTCAGGCCCCCGTGGTACTGCACCCTGGGGATTATCCATAAGTGGGTCACGAAACTCAGGCACCCCGTTAACAGTCGCTATGATGGTATCAAACAAGTCCACGTCGTCCTTTTCCTCGGCCAGAGACTTAATACCCATGGCCCGCGTGACTGCACATGAGGAGAACACTCTCGGATACGCATCCGCCAGGACGTCCACCGCCCCAGACTCTGCTGGCACACAAGTCACCTCTGCCTTCACGAGGGCCCTACCCCCTGCCAGATCATTCCCGAGAATTAATGATACGCCCTCGACAGGAAAACAATTTTCCACCCCAATTACCACTGGCCCCGACACCAACTCAGATGTAAGATGGATAGTGTGAAGCGGAACTTCCATAACATGCATCCCAAAAGACCTGACAGCTATCCCAGCATCCACCTCTGAACCACTGTCAAAAGGCAGCACATCTCTCCGAATAAATGACTGGGACGCAGCCGTATCCCTTAATATGGTCACAGGAACCTTCACCCCTTCGCCGGACAAGGATACAAACCCCTCACTGATGAACGGTAAGTACGCTTTCATATCCTCACCCCTTTGGGCATCCCTACTCAGAGATGTGTGTGTGGGTGTGGGTGTCATTATCAACGATATTTGTTTACTGGGACGGGTAAGGGCAAAACAGTTCTCCTTTATGTGGCCTTTTTTACCACAGTGGTAACACTCACGCATTTCTCCCCTCATTCCCCGCTCAGCAACCTCGCCCACACTGCCACCGCCAGAGGCCACAGGCCTGTCACCCAAGTCCCACCTCGGTCTACTCTCCACCCTGCGCACGGGATAATTAGGTCTGTCAAAGAGCACTTTGTGCGTCAACACGAACTCATCCGCCAGGCTCGCAGCCACCGAGCACTCAGTCACCTTATGTTCATTAATGTACATCGCCACATTATCGGGCAAACAATAGGACTTAAACTCCTCAAGAAGCACGAGTTCCCGCATCTTAACCAAAGTGTCCACCTTCTCCGACGCGCACCAACGATCAAACACCAGCTCCTTCTCGTAAGCAAACTCCACGTAGGTTTGCACGTTGTTCTTTCTAAGAGCGCGAAACCTCTGCCTATACGCCTCCGGCACAAGCTCGTAAGCCCTAAGGATAGCAGCCTTCACCACGGCGTAATCCTGGGTGTTTGGGCAAAGTGACGCGTAAACGTGTTGTGCTTTCCCGGTGAGTGCGCTCTGGAGAAGTAATGTCCACTGGTCATTAGGCCATTTCAGAGTTGTGGCTATATTTTCGAACATAGAAAAATATTTGTCAACATCCTTCTCGTAAAATTGCGGGACCAGACGTAGGTGCCTAGTAGCATCGAACCTAGCTTCAAGATGCACTGCCCGCGCCTCTACCCCAAGCCTTCCAAGCTCAAGCTCATGCACACGCCCACGTTCTGCCTCCTCCGCTTCCCGAGCGCATAACCGCTCTGCATGTCTCAGCTGCTCGAATTTAAACTCTAGTTCCATCTTCCTCAGCAAAACCTGGTTCTCCGAAACCGGGTCACATGTGACTACCTCCTGCTCCTCAAGTTTGCCCACAGACTCCATAACCTCCATGGCGGTCAAAGCCTCCACCAGCGCTAACCGCTGCTGCTGCTTTTTCATGCTCGGGGCAAGCCTGACACCGTAATGCTCTGCTATCCCCGATAATTCCTCCTTAGTGCACAAGCTCAACACGTTGACCGTTGGCCTAGCCACAAAATCACATACCTTCACAGGCATACCTGCCCTAGTACCGTCGCACCGGGGGAGGAAGAAACTAAAGAACCAATCCCGCTTCCACCAGCATATACGACCAACCAATTAACATATACACAAAAAACAAACAAAACCGGCTTCACCCTACACGTCTGTACAGTCTGTTCTTAATAACTCTGGCCACCGCTCCCCACTAAATAGAGAAGAGCACCGGTATGACCTTCTGAAGCATCCACCCTCAAAATTATTCGCAAGAGATTAACAACTGTCGTGTGTTCAAAACAGGAAAAAAAAAAAACTAAGGCCCATCCCTTAAACGTTTCCATCCCTCACTATCAGACCCCCTATATAACTAACTAGCTGACATACGCCGGCCTAGGAGGAGCCTGACAGGGTCTTCCTACTACCCCGACCAGCATAGACGGTATGTCTTCCAGGCGAAGGAAGGAACCATAGAAAATGGTCCAGCTGCCCTAGCTGGATGAAAACGCTCCTTATTGGAGAATTATTTACCAAGAGGGTATAAAACATGGGCCACACACACGACACTGTCAACCATAATTCAAAGTGTGGACTAAGCTCAGCGGCCACCACCAAATTCCTGCTCAAATCAGTTTGGCACGAGCCCCCATATTACGTTACCATTGACTGTTAGCAGGCTCAATGTCGAGTCAAGGCAACATAATAAAGGAGACGGTAGCCGAAGTAGTCAAAAGAAGAATTTAATTAATAATTACCACCATGGTTGGACAAAGGAAATATAAAGTAATGACAGACAAGAACACGTACTGCACAGACAGGATCAGCCCCAGACAAAGGGGAAAGCAGAATCCTTATACATGAGGTAATGACGAGACAAGACACACCTGGGTTAATTACAAATGGGTACACCTGGAGGAGAAACGATAAGGACTACAAAACCATAACAGGAAACTACAGCTAGACATGACACATCACACTAAGAGCGCCTGATCAGGGCACAAACACATAACACCGCCCCTGTCTACACCCCTGGCCGAAATGTTCTTAAAATGAAGTCCGAGTTCGACATTTTAATTCATGTCCTGCCAACACTGGCAGGACAGAAGGCGACACGCCCGTTCTAAGCCGTGTCCCTCACTCCTCACATCCCAAGCTGCATCCCCAACAAGTGTATTATGTTGTTAAATCGTTTCAGATGTGATGTTTCAGTTGTGCTCTTGATAAGCCATTAAAACAGTAAAAACACGTTCAGTTTCCTTTTGCTTTTTGTGTCTCCTGTTCACCAAAACATACCCATTTTAGATGGAAAAAGAAAGTAATCCAAAAGTAATCTAAAAGTAATCTGATTATGTTACTTTTTAAAGACACGTAACTGTAACTGTATTCGGATTACTTTCAGAGCCATGTAATCAGTAATCAGTAACTGATTACATTTACAAAGTAACCCTCCCAACCCTGTGTACGAGTCACCGGTTGCCAGGTACCTGAGAAAAAAGTAATATACAAGATTTAAAAAAAAAGGGTTATGCGCCACGCAGACACACACACCACAGACAGACACACATACACATCACAGACACACACACATCACAGACACACACACACACACACCACAGACACACACATCACAGACATACAATTACACCACAGGCAGACACACACACCACAGACACACAATTACACATCACAGACACACACACACACACACACACACACACACACACACACACACACACACACACACACACACACACACACACACACACACACACACACACACACACACACACACACACACACACACACACACACACACACACACACACACACACACACACACACACACACACACACGGGAGCAATACTGCGTTTACCTAGCTATCTTAATTAATGTCATTCATCTGAACTAAATCACAGACTTCATTCATCCATTGCATGCATTCTCTCTCTTTATATACAGAGTCATATTAAAGAAGTAGAAATACACAAAACGTACCGTAGGCAGATGGCGAGTCGCTCGGCGGGTCCGATTGACAAACGCAAATGGGTGTCTGCCTTTGCAATCAGTGGACCGACTTTTCCGAGCAACTCGTCGAACACGTCTTTGCTCATCCTGAAGTACTGCTGAAACAGTACACCATCCAGGCGGAACTCTTGGACAAGAACGTGGTATTCCCCCCGTTGCAGACGTTTTCTGAGTATCGGATGTACCCAACAGCGACGCACTTTACGTGGCCTACTGCGATACATTGAATAAACCAACGCTACCGTTGCTACAAAACCGGCATCCATTTTGGCAATAGTGAAGAAGAGCCGGGCTTTTTTTTGCTTTGTATGCCGGGGGCGGGAGGGAGATTCCTGATTGGTTGTTGGTCGCCTTGGGCGCGAGAAAGCGCTAAGCCTCGGACACGCCCAGCTTCAAGCTTTTCTGACGCCTGTAGTGTGTACGGGCCGTTACTCTGATGTTTCCGCCCTAGCCCGCAACGTACGGGCTGGCAGAGATATATCAGCTGTTGTGCGGGCAGCCATGGCAGCCCCCACCACGCAGGGACAGATTGTCTCAGGCGGGGGGGCGATCCTTTACCCACGCCCAGAGCGCGGGGCACTATGGGCCTGACCCGTGAGTGGTACAATCTGAATACAGTGGGACTCCCTCAGAAGGTGATAAACACTATTCAGAGTGCGAGAGCTTCCTCCACCAGGTCTCTTTACGACTGTAAGTGGAGGGTGTTTGAGGAGTGGTGCCTTCAAGAAGGACACATCTCTTTTCAATGTCCTGTCGGGGTGATTTTATCATTCCTACAGGACTTGATCGATAAACACAGAGCTTTCTCCACGATCAAGGTGTACCTGGCTGCTATTGCTGCATGCCATGTGGGCTTTGAGGGTAAGACGGCTATAGCCAACATCCTTTGGTTTGCCGTTTTATGAAGGGAGCGCGCAGGCTCCTCCCTGTCTCCAGGTCGCTGGTGCCCTTATGGGACCTGGCAGTGGTTTTAAATGGGCTCAGAATGACCCCATTTGAACCCCTGGAAGGAGCTGACATGAAACATCTGTCACTCAAGACAGTGCTGTTACTGGCCCTGGCATCCGCTAAGCGGGTCAGCGATATCCATGCACTGTCTGTACATCCCTCATGCACTCAGTTCGCCCCAGGGCAAACGAGAGTGTTGTTGAAGCCCAACCCTGCCTTTACACCAAAGGTGGGTTCGTGTACCCCGATTGACATTGAGGCATTTCCTCCGCAGCTGATTCCTCCGGGGAGCAGCAGCAGGATCTGTTGTGTCCAGTCCGGGCTTTACACACATATATGGACAGATCAAAGGAGCTTCGTCTTAATGACAAACTCTTCGTGTCCTGGGCTAATCCTCACAAGGGCAAGCCTGTTACTAAGCAACGGCTCTCGCACTGGATCGTGGAGGCAATTGCTTTGGCCTATACGAGTCAGAATTTGCAAGCACCTTCGGGTCTGCGGGCTCACTCGACTCGGGGCCTGGCTACATCCTGGGCTTTGTTCAATGGTGTTTCCATCCAAGACATCTGTGCAGCGGCAAGCTGGTCTTCGCCGCTCACTTTTGTCTGCTTTTACTCCAAGCGTGGCCCGAGCAGTGCTGGGCACCTTGTTGAGTCGGGACTCCACCTGTTAAATTCTGGTTGATCGGTGATCTTCGAGATAAGCTCGTCTGGCAATACGGGAGCTACAATATCCCATAGTGAGAACTCGAACGGAGTGTTATGAATGAGAACTATAGGTTACTTACGTCACCCCAGTGCTTAGAGTAACATGAAGTGAGATCATCTCACTGAGATGTCTCACCAGACGGCCCTCCTTGCTATGGTGAAGCGAGAAGAGGTGCTTATTTTGAATGACGCATGATGTCAAGATCACCAGCCAATCAGGATTGGCGTAATGAGATTGATGCTTCTGTTTGCTCCGCGATGAGGCACATCCCATAGTGAGACATCTCACTTCATGTTACTCTGAGAACTGGGGTTACGTAAGTAACCTATAGGTTTGCTTAGACACCACCCCCGTTTCTTTGTCAGGGTGACGAAAACCTCCTCTCCCCAGGACCAGAGCAACGCGCGCCACGGATCATTGACAGCAGGGGCGTCCAATACTAGCAGCGCACGCGAAGGGGTGAGCGGACAGTCCCGAAGTCAGCGCTCGCTCCCACTATCAGGGGAAAAATGTGAATGCGCGACCCCGCGGTCAGGGCGCGGTTCGTCCGGTTCTCCGCATAAAAAACGTTATCACGGAAAGTTCACCATGTCTAAAGTTAGTTTTGTCTTTAAAACCAGACGTTTTTCACATTTCATTTGGCAATAACTTTGGCATGATATTTTGGAATTCCAATTACATTTTTTCAAATTCACTGTGAAAACTACCCTAATTCACCATTCGGGACAAAAATATCCACTGCAAAAAACTTAAATAAAAACATTAAAATATTTTTTTCGCCACTTTTTTGGGTTCAATCTTTAAAGCAACTTTAGCCTTAATCAAAAATACCAAATATGTAATCATTTTCAGGATTTTAACCCTTAAATGCAATTTTGAATACATTAAATCCCTGTTGTTTTTCATGATAAAAACAGTGAAAATATCAACAAAATAGATTTTGGTGCATTATTAGTTTTTGCACAGAATCAGATTAAACAAAAAAAAATCCCTAATTAGTCATTCGGGACAAAAATGACCACTTCCAAAACTGCTATAAAGTGATAACAGATTAATATTTAAAAAATATAAATCTTTCAATCAACTTCAGTCCTGATCAAAAATACCACATTTTTTATTATTTTCAGGATTTTGACCCTTTAATTGCCAGTTTGAAGACATGATGTTGCGTTTCCTCCAAAATAAAACCCCCAAATTACAAAATGCATGATTATATACCGGTATGGCGGAGAGATCAAAATATGTGGTTATAATGGGAGTGAATGGGACATTTTTGTCCACGAGTGGCTATTAGAGATTTTTTTTGTTTAAAGATTAGATTAGATTAGAATCTTTAATGACCACACAGCCAGGCTGGTGGAATTCGTGTTCAGTGCAGAGTATTACAGCTTGTTCCATACAGTTCAACATACAATAAACAGACAATAAAAAGTACAACACACAGCACAGGGCAAAGACATATCATAATTTAAAATTCAAGGTGTGGTGGATTATTATTGTTCATTGGGGTTATTTAGAGTCCATTTAGTGTCCGTATTGCAAAGGGGAAGAAGCTGTTTTTTAAGCGAGCGGTTTTGGCGGACAGTGACCTGTAGCGCCTCCCTGAGGGCAGAAGTTGGAAGACATGGTGAGCTGGGTGGGAGGGGTCAGAAATGATTTTCTTTGCCCTTGTGACAGTTCGTTGGTGGTGAAGTGATTCGAATGATGGAAGGGGACTGCCGGTGATTTTTGATGCTTTATTGAGGATACGTTGAAGTTTATTCCGGGAGAGGTTGTCTGAACTGCTGTACCAGACTGTGATGGATGATGTGAGGATGCTTTGGATGATGGCTGTGTAGAACTGGATTAGGAGATGTTTCCTCACTCTGTATTTCTTGAGCTGCCGCAGAAAGAATAGCCTTTGGTTGGCTTTTTTGTAGATGTGGTCTGTGTTGGTCTTCCATTTGAGGTTATTGCTTATGTGAGTGCCAAGAAATTTGAGTGATTCTGTGGTGGAAATGAGTTTGCCGGAGATAGATAGAGGTGACTTGGGCTGTGGCTTTCGCCTGAAGTCGATGATTATTTCTTGGGTTTTTGCTGTGTTAAGTAGGTTGTTTTCTGAGCACCAGGTGACTGCTTGATGGGTCTGAGTGAGGTATTGTGTTTCATTATTATTTGAGATGAGTCCTATTATTGTTGTGTCATCTGCGTATTTATATATGTTGACTGTGGGGTGCTGGGATGTGAGTTGGTTTGTGTAGAGTGAGAATAACCAGGGGGATAGGACACAGCCTTGTGGAGCTCCTGTACTGAGGTGCAGAGGGAGGGATGTGGAGTTATTTATTTTGACCCGTTGTTGTCTGTTCCAGAGGAAGCTGTGGACCCAGTGACAGATGCAGGGGTCAGTGTTCATGTCCATTAGTTTATTGAAGAGTTTTTCCGGGTTGATGGTGTTGAAAGCGGAGCTGAAGTCCAGGAACAAGATGCGGGCGTATAGGTGTTGGGGGATTCCAGGTGTTGTAGAGTGTGATGGATTGCCAGGTTGACAGCGTCATCAACGGATCTGTTGGTTCTGTAAGCAAATTGATATGGATCCATGAGGGGGGACTGTTTGAGAAACCGGCTCGAGATACACTTTTTGTTATATTCCATGGAATGCTCTTAACATCCCGATAGTAATGAATATCTATGACATAAAAAAATGTCATCTGTGGAAGCCGTGGTACTGTAAAAAGCACGACCAATCATTTTAGCCGGCCCGGTTAAAATAACTGGATGGCCTACCTGCCTGTCAGCCTTCCATCTGTAAACAAACTTATCTCGTGCCCTCATTGGTCAGGTGCGCGTTCGTGTGTGTTGGAGGAGGGGCTCTGTAAGGAAGTGGCAGATTCTTTCCGGTTGTGTATTTAAAAATTCTAGCGCACTTGAGCTGGTTTCTTCAAAATTACCTACCCCACCTTTAATCTAATTCTGTGCAAAAACTAATAATGCATCAAAATCTATTTTGTTGCTAATCTTTGACATATCCAAGAGTTTGATAAAAAACAGTCAGTCCCCAGATATTTTCACTGTTTTTATCATGAAAAACAACAGCGATTTAATGTATTCAAAATGGCATTTTAAAGGGTTAAAATCCTAATCTTTGACATATCCAAGACTGTGATAAAAAAAAGAAAAGCTGACCGCCCAAACATCTGTATGGAAAATAACTGCCCTTTTGTGCATGTTTTTCTTAAAAAACGCGACATCATGTTTTCAAACGGGCAATTAAAGGGTTAAAATCCTGATAATTCAATATTTGGTATTTTTGATCAGCACTGAAGTTGATTGAAAGGTTTAACGCCAAAAAGTAACAAAAATAATAATAATTTGTTATCATTTTATAGCAGTTTTTGGAAGTGGACATTCCAAATGTCCCAAATGACTAATTAGGGATTGTGTTGTTTAATCTGATTCTGTACACAAACTAATAATGCATACAAATCCATGTTGTTGCTAATCTTTGACATGTCCAAGACTGTGATTAAAAAAAAAGCCCGTCCCCAGATATGTATTATATGGAAAATAACACATTTTCTCTGTTTTTATCATGAAAAACAACAGGGATTTAATTTATTAAAAATGGCATTTAAAGGGTTAAAATCCTGAAAAGGATTAAATATTTGGTATTTTTGATTAGGGCGGAAGTTGCTTTAAAGATTGAACCCAAAAAAGTGGTGAACTAAATATTCACTGAGCTGTGGTATTGGATTGTAGATTTTAGAGGTGAACCTTAAAGCATAGCTATTAAAAGATGTAAACTGTAGCCCAGTGTTTTTCAAAGTGGGGGCCCCGACCCCCCGGGGGGCCGCCAGGGGGGTCACGCAAAGTTTGAGGGAAAGGGGAATCTTTTTTTTTTTTTTTAAAGTTAAATTTTTTTTTTTAGATGTTATTAATAATTGTATATCTATCAATCTATGTGTCCTCCTTTGATGCCTATCTTTTAATATTTTTTATTTATTCATATTTTATTTTATTGTTTTTAAATCTCATGACCGCCCTTCAAGCCAATCAGAATCGAGCTGCCTCTACTGAGCGTGAAACTGAGTATCTGCTCAGCTTTTGGAGCAAGTGAAAGCTAGTGAATATTTTGCTCTGCAGCTGGATGAGAGCACGGATGTAGCAAATATTGATGTTTATATATATGAATATAAATATGTTTACTGTTAATATTACTGTTGAATATTATATATAATATTATTAAGGCATAAGTAGCTTTCAAAATGCTAAAAATATATTTTAATTGTTCATATTACTGTTCAAAATTATATAATATTATAAAGACAGAAATCACTTTAAAAATGCTTTAAAAATATGTTTACTGTTGATATTACTGTTTAATATTGTGTTAAGAATGTTTATAACAGAAGACACAATCAATGTAATGAATGACAAACAAAAGATAAATACAAACATTTTTTAGAAGAATAACTGATTATTAATTATTAATACAAATATATATTAAGAAAATGTATTAAGCTGTATGATTAATTTGTTATATTTTCCATCATAATGTCCCCGCCAGACGAAAATGCTATATGGGGGTCCTTGGCATGGCAAAGTTTGGGAACCCCTGCGTGTAGCCAACCAGTAGATCCACCCTTGTAATTATTTTTATATTATTCACTTTTACTACTACTGGCACAACCTGCCATATGTTCACCTAACCAGGTTTAACTTTTCTACTGCTGCACTTCACTTTATAGAGTTATACTTATTCCAACTATATTGATTGTAGTTGTTTATCAGTGATTTGTTAAGCTCTTTATTTAATAAGTACTTTAGTTTTTGCAGCTGCCTTCATTTTTGAATGTTCTGCTGGTATTACTAAAGTAGCCGACTCCCCCTAAATATATCTATCAATGTATCACAAGTAGAGTTGGAGTATTGATTCAGCCTTTTTTTTATGTTATTCTTGTTCTAATATAACTATTCTCATCTATGGTTTTTTGCTGGTGTTAATGTGTAGTTTTCCAATTATAAAGTCATCTATTTATCTCATCTGTATTTCTCTGCATGTGCTTTCACCTGTCAATACAAATGTTTGTAAGATGTGCGTCATAATTGTGCATTTACTAGATGTCCAAAACACATACTGCAATTTCAAAAATAATGCAAATTATAAAACACGAGCAGCCTTTACTAAAAAGCTGCATAAACCAAACGCTGCAAATAAAAAAAACGCTCATCTCAAAACCCATCGGAAACCATGGGACACTAAAACGTGTCGCACAGAGCGTTGTTGATATTCAGGGATTATAAAGTTGACCAACTGTCCCTGTTGTTGGAAACACACTTAAAATGTAAGTTTTATTGGCTTATTTGACCAATGTGATCACATGATTCCTGCTGATATTATTGCAGATCTGCTCTAAGCTAGCTAGCTAGCTAACATGGCTAACTTAAATATAGGGGGAAAAACACAATTATGAAACAGCCTAACTTTGCCATCATCGACTTTTTAAATACTGAACGTCAACAAATGTCAACCAAAATGTTTTTGTAAAGCGTTTTAGCGCGTTGTCGTGCACCGTAATAAAACACTGAAAATCACAATGTTCACAATCAAATGTCTCGTTCGACCAACACCAACATACAAAGATATTAATTTATTGTGATACAAAACAGAGAAAAGCAGCACATATGAGAAGCTAGAACTGGATCATATTTGGTATTTCTGCTGGTTTAAAATAATTCTAGCAAATTCTAGCTAATACCTCTGCTGCTGTAATGTTTTATATTTCAGCATGGGATTAATAACTGATTTTAAATGTAATCTTTCTTTTGATTATTTTTCATGTTTTTTCCTCCAGACTTCTTCGCAAACATGTCATTCAGCTTATGCATAACCGACTATTAAAATAGCCACTGTGTGTCTTTCCAGTGTGTGTTTATTACAAATGGTTTGTCATTGACATTATTACTAAATCATACAGTGTGATCATGTCCAGATTTATTTTTGAGACATGGAGACACCACAACTGTCAGGACTGTAGTCACTTCACAACAAACAGGATGAGGAGGAGGAGGATGAAGATGACCCCTCAGTAACTCGAACATAACAAACGGCTCTTGGGGCAGCTCTGTAATCTCAGAGCAACAGTTCTAGGCATTAACAGAAACTTTCCGAGCTTTTTATCACATGTTTCTTCCGCTGTTAACATCACCGTTCTTCGTGAAGGTTGTCAAAACGAATGTGGCAACAAAAGTTGCTCGATAGACAAAAAGACTTGACTGCAGGAGTGAGAACACCAACGACCCTCCAGGTTAAAAGCCCAGAGTTCACCTGACAACTTTTACAAAAGCTTTATACTGAGAGATGTCTATCCAGATGTCCCTTAACACTCATTTACACTCAGCAACTCAACGTGTCGTGTGATCCATTCTACCTTTCTTTAAATCCTATTAATGCGGATTTACTAACCATGACGCTGGTATTGTTTTCACATAATGAGTCTGTCGGATTTCTAATCTACTTTGGAGATCAAAATGTATCGGCAGATGGGTGTGTGACGCAACGGAGGAGCCTCCTTCCCTTCATTTACGCCGCTGGCCTGGCATCACAAAACGTTGCGGCTGCGTTGCCAGGGAAATTTGGATACAAGCAGATATGAAACGCAATTGGCCGATTCACTTAAATAACGATTACATGACAAAACATTGTCTATGCGGAGATACCGCATAGACATTTTGGGTAAATGGAACATTTATCTAAATGGTTGCTGACAATTGAACAGTTGATTAACTTACTGTTTCAGTCACACAACAGCTAAACAATACACTGAGTGATTGAGTGAAGGGGATGGATAGAACTTCCCGTTTGAATCGATGGTTCAAAAGTGGAAAACAAATGAATTGATTGGTTGTTTTTAAAGAACATTTTAACATTGTTGTTCTACAAAAAATATTCTCATGTTATCCGTCATGTATAAAAGAATAACATCCGACATTTAGAAGAAAAAAAAAACTGTACTTATTGGCAGTTCTGTATTTAAGATGAAACTTCAAATCCATGACAACAGTAACAATCAATGGTGGGAGGATACAAAATAAACATCAAAAAGGTTGGTCGCTGTTGCTGGGTGTAAATGGTGCCTTCAGTGTCTCCACATATCTCAGATGGAAAACAACAAAAAATGTCAGACAGAACAGATGCTCCTTTAAAGCTAATTTTCTACTTTTTATACCTTTACATTTAAAACGTGTGGACCAGAAACACTCTGCCTTTAAAGGACCACGCCGCTCATTCATCACAACTCACATCCCGTCTCTGCTCAACATTAAATTAATCTGACTGGTAGGAATTAACTGAAACCTGCTGGGAGGAAGAGAAGTGTAAAAGCTGCTGGATGATCAGCAGTGACGGGGGGGGGGGGTTAAAGGAACACTTCTGTATTTTTCAATCTCGTCTCAGTTTACTGTGTGTGTATCTGAAACCTGGTTCACACAGGACCAGTATTTCAGATGGACCCAATAAACAACATGGGAAAAAATATATTGCAAAAATAAATCTATGTCAACACACACAGAACTAACAGAAATAAAATAAGGTTGGCAATTTTAAGTGACATTTAATTTAATTGACCAATTCAAACGTGGCAGACTCGGGGGTTATGATCACAGATGATCTCTGCACTCATTACAAACTACTAGAAGTCCCCAGGTCACAATAGTCCTGTGCTAATAGGGCTATCGTGACTAATGAGGACAACATTTCATTTAGTCTGGTCCAGTATTGAGTAAGAGTGCTGCGGCCAGTTAGCACCGTCGATGTGCGTCCTCAGATACCTCATTCACACCAACGCAACTTCCGGTTCAGAACCGGTTCTTCGGTTTAGCTCTGGCTCTTTTCACACTGCCCAGAGTCCGACTGGTGCTGCGTCATTGAGTCATCGTTTGCATCATCATGACGTAACCGTTTGCGTGCCTGCTTCATAAAGCCAAACCGTGCAGAAAACCCTCACAGCTGACATCGACAACAACAACAACAATGGCCGATTGTGCTACAGCTTCCTCTGCACCTCTTCGGAAGAGCAGATTCCCAGCAGGTAGCTGGTCTCTTCAGTGGACCACTGCTGCTTGTTACGTTTCTCCATCGTTGTGTACAAGCTGGATAAAACGCGGGCTTCTTGTTGTTGTTCAGGAGTTGATCCCGCCCCCGCCCCCGCCTCGACGTAAGCGTGACGTATGCAGTGCTTTTGCTCTGGCTGGACAATTTGTTGGTGCTTGAAAGGAACCGGATTCCGGAGCTGAGGCTGCTCTGCTGCGGTGTGAACAGGAAAACCCGGTGCTTTCCAAGCTCCAGCTCCGAACCGGCTCTGAAACACCGTTGGTGTGAATGAGGTATAAGTGTTTGTAGCTGAGCTAGTTTGGTCCCTGACAGGCTCCGGTTCTTAAATCTGACGTGAGGTGACTTGATTTCTGCGTGAGAGTTGAGTGTGGGTACAGAAAGAGGTATCAAAAGATTATTGATGTACGGCTGAATATTTAAGTCGTCTCTTGCTAGATTACAGAAGGAGTCCTTCGGCAGGTTTAAAAAGAAAAAATGATGGATCATGGGAAAGATAAAGTAAATACATTTTCTTTATCCTTATTATATTTATAGAAACACACTGAAATGTTGACTTTAATACAATTATGTCAACATATTTCACATAACTGTATTAGGTTAGTTGAAATCAACAATATTAAGTTGAACCTAATATATTTCATTTAAACTTGATATTATTGTTTTCAACTAACCTAATCTGTTGACCTAATACATTTAATTAAAGTTTCAGTTTTTTCAGCGCAGAGCATCTGAGGGGGGAGTGAAATTGAGCCTGAGGATTTTACATTGAGCCCTTTTTTAGTTTCGGTGTTATCCAAAAATGTCCAATAAATCTATTTGAGTTCATGTAAAAATATAGATATTATGTTTTCACAGCTTGTCTTTCTAGGACCTTTGAAGCTTGAATTCATATTTACTGAGGTCGAGCCCTCACTACGGCCAAACTATTGCTTTCCCTTCTGCACAAAAGGTGGCTGGCATCTTACATAACTGATGAGTTCTACCAATTTATAGAACGCTGATTTAATAAAGAACGCCAACTCATTTAAGAAACGTTATTCAAGTCAAGGATTTGGTTCGAGGATTTAGGAAGATGTCATTAAATATGACGAAAGATTTTTGAAGCTTCATTGGAATACCTCAGCAGAAGATTTAAATGTAGAAAAAGTGATATTTGATAAATCAGCAAGTCGTATTGAACACAGCTTTTTTGTTGCTGGAGTGAACCGTTGGGGATTTGATTGGAGCGATATTAAGCTGAGAGAACAAACTTGTCTGTATGCAGAGAGCGAAATTGACCAATCCCAAACATGGACAAGTCCTACCACTCTAAGCAGAGCAGCATATTTGACTAATGCAAAGCAAACTATAATATTACAGATACGAAGAACACATCATTGAGCCTGAAGGAAACACAGTTGCAGCTGCCAAAAGCAGGAGGGACAGCTGGCAACAAAACTGTGAATGATTAAAATAACAGGCTTAGAATATCACTGCCCGTGTAAGGCATGAGTAGATCTGACTATAAATACCTTTCTGTATTAAGTTAACGTGTAGCTTTAATGTATTCTTATAGATTAAAATAATATCTGATGTTTTATTCGTCCTCTTTTGGCAATTATTTCTTGTTTGACCAAAAAGGTCTCTTAGCAGTAAACCACGGCGGTGTAAAAATAATGGAGAAAATTAGTGACAATATATATCAATATATTCTTATCGTATATTGTGTCAGCTTCTCGAGCCGTGTTACTTTGCTACAAAGTACTTTTATGTATGCTGTGGCTGAAAGATATGAAAGTTAAATCTGCTTTTCACCTTTAATCCTGTTTTTGAACCATGTTTTTATTTGCTACCAAGTTCCTTGGGTTGCAGTTGAATGTTTTGTTCCTATGGTTACCCCCAATGCTCGCTACATACAACTGTCCTCTGATCTTTACCCTGCATCATGTGAATGCAGCTGCAGGGTCAAATAAGGTAGAATTCAGCAGTCGATGCTTTCATATGCGTTGATCTGTTATCTCAAGAATAATCTGCTCTGGTAAAAAGTGACCAACCGTCGTTAGACTGAAAACCTAAATAAAATGTTATGTAATAACAATGTAGGCCGTCCCTGTCAGTGGCTAGAAAATCACTTTTAGTGGAGGTACCTCAACAGTGCGGAGCTCTCACTCAATACTAACCCAGTTTAATTTGTTTTTTTACATTTGTTAGTTACGCCCCGTCCACACTACAGCTTCAAAAAAAGCTTGGAGCTCGACCAACAACCAATCACATGTATCTCCCGCCCCTGACACACAAGCAGCGGTTTGATTGGCTAGAGCTTGTACTGGCATATGATTTGATTGGCTGACGCTTCCACCGAAAGCTTCAAAAGTTGAACATTGCTCAACTTTTGCAGCCTGAAAGCCAGGAAACCTCCGCTCTGCTTCCCACAATGCAGTTCAGCGAAAAGTGACGTCACCCCATTCAAAGTGAATGGGCAGACGCGTTGGAAACCGCTTGTGAAGCTGTCGTGTGGACGGGCCGTAAGACACCAAAACATGGGGACATTGGGTGCCTGTTAAAAAATACAGAAGTGTTCCTTTAAAGCAGTGGTGGTCACCAACTTGAAACAGTCAGAGCTTACTGTGAGCGGCAGGGTTGTCGACTCCGGGGAATGAGTAGGAAACATCAAAATACAGTTTCAGAGAATACAAAAAAACAATAAAATAAAGTTACCATCATCGTCACACACCAAAGAGATTTCATATTTAAAAGTTTTTTTTTTTGTTTCCTTCTAATCCTCCGCTCCATCCTGTGCAGATGACGGCCATGTTGGACCGCCAGTCATGTTGGCGGGCGAGGAGAGAAAGAGTTCATATCTTACAGTAAAGTTCTGTCTCATGTCTGGAGGTGTGTGTTTGCATGTGTTCAGTTGTTCTCGAACAGCGACAGCAGGTCGTCGTTGTTGTTGTTCGGGAGGTCCGGAGGTCCGAGGTACGACAGCAACTCGTCTGGGTTGGTCAACTCTGGAAGCAACTGCAGAAACAAACAGATGAGATGATTTTCTGTTAGAATCTGAGCAACAGCAGCAGTTTCCCCTCTCCTGTAGTGGTCTATAGGTTTCTGTACACACAGTCACCGTAGAGGCACACGATACATGTAAATAGATGAAATTAAACAATTAATTAAGAAATACCTCATTTAAACGTTTGAAGAAAAAATTCTCTTCAGAACCTGCATCAGCAGTGATCACATCATGCTTAAATACTGTAGTCTGTTTGCCAGTGGTGGATTAAATAACCCTTTACTTCATTAAATGTATCCTCTCTCCTTTGAACCTAACACAAAGTAATGACAGCAGTCACTATGCAGATATTATATATATATATATATATATATATATATATATATATATAGTAATTGATAAATTGTATTTGTGCACTACAGGTTGGACCCTTATCTAATGACAGTGGAGTTTCAGTCTGGTTCTACTCACGTCCAGAGACGCTTCAGGACCCTCTGCTGACCCCCCGAGACCGAAGGAGCTGTCGCCTTGGAGACGGGGGTTCTGGTTGCTACGCTGCATCATCTGGTTGCTGCCGCCCCCCATTTGAGAGTTGCCGTGGAGACCCTGCGACTGCTGCTGGGAGAGAGGAGCACCATGGGAAGAGGAGTCCAGACGGTTCGAGACCGACATCTGAGAGGAGGGAACGAAAGGAGAGAGGAGAGGAAGTAAGGAAACACGGACAATTTGAGTTCCCAACTCATAAAACATGAAGATGTCAATGAGGACGTTGATGATGGTGTACCTGTCCAGCCAGCGGGTGGGGGGGTGGTTTGTCGGGAGTTAGGAGGGCACTGGAGAGCTCAGACTGGTAGGAGAGAGGGGGAGGACCGGGGGAGGAGAAGTCCCCCCCGACTCCCGGAGTCCCAGGACCACTGAAGTCTGAGAAACTATGTTGGCTAGGATAGGACGGAGCTGAGGAGACACACACACACACACACACACACACACATTAATACATCTGCTCGTATACAATTATCAATTAGCCAGTTGAGCCCTGAGCCTGTTTTTCAGGTCTCAGGCTCGAACATGACATTCCCAGAACAAATGACCATATCTTCTAAAAGGGGTAATTAATCATCTTTTTTTCAAAGCAATGAAAAACCTGTGAGTTGGATGTAGAAAAGTCAGAATCAACCACCCTTGAATGATGGATGATGGATGGGAGACTAAAAGCTTCAGGAATCCAAACTATAACATAACAAGTACCCTGTATCAGGATTGATGCAAAAATAAGTGACATTTGACCTTTTTAGAGAGATTTAGAAAAAAACCCATTTGGGTGCATTTTAGATATCTTTGGCCCCACTCAGTCGATTTTGATGATTGACACCTCTTTTTAAACGCTAGAGCCAATAGAATCGAGGGGAAGTTCCTAAACTCCATCATCAACATTACCATTGGTGAATGAGTGATGCGTAGCCAGAATGCCCAAAACTGGAAGCTGACATTGACACTCTAGTAGCAGCTAATATGAAATCTCCGTTATTGACATAAAAATGGAATGATGGAATATCAGAAATCATTTCAAAGTGACAGACACATTGGATTAACCTTCAGCAGCGTTTTTATCGTTTTTTTTTATCGTTTTAAGGGTATTTTAACGTGAGTTCTGTGTTAAGTGCTCAGGGCTAATTCAGAGCCTTTGTTATTACACTTATGTTTCAATTCAAGTTTATTTATATAGCCCAAAATCACAAATCCTATTTGTCTCAGAGGGCTTCACAAGTCAACAAACACAATTGGCAATGTAAAACAATGTAAAAACAACAAACGTATCTTACAAGATCAATGTGAAAATACCAATTTAAAAAGGAACATAACACAATGACACAAATACAGTACAATAAATAAAATTCCATAAAACGAAGGGTCCATGAGGATGTATAAAAAGTCTTAACTGTACGCTGTACTAAAAAGGAAAGTCTTTAACCTACTCTTAAATGTGTGGACACCGTCTGCCTCCCTAATCGTCACTGGAAGTTGATTCCAGAGGAACGGGGCTTGGTAGCCGAAAGCTCTAGCACCTGACCTTTTTTTGTGGACTCTGGGAACCACCAACAGACCTGCACTCTTAATGCCCGAGAGGGGCAATAGGAGATTAAAAGATCCTGTAGGTAGGATGGTCCCTGACCATTTAGCGCTTTGTATGGGAGTAAAAGTATTTTAAAATCAATCCTGGACTTAACTGGTAGCCAGTGCAATGCTGCTAAAACAGGAGTGATGTGATCTTCTTTGTTCCTGTTAAAACCCGTGCTGCAGCATTTTGTATGAATTGGAGGGTCTTTAATGAAGAGTTTGGACAGCCTGATAAAAGGGAATTGCAAAAATCCAGCCTGGAGGTGATAAAAGCATGCATTAGTGTTTCTGCATTGTTGTGATTTAGGATGTGCCTGATTTATGCAATATTCCGTAGATGGAAGTAGGCAGTCCTTGAAATTTGCTTTATATGGGATTTAAAAGACAAATCCTCGTCAAAAATAACACCAAGATTTGTTACCGTGGTGCTGGAGGTCATGGTAATACAATTAGAAGAAATGATGTTGTTGGACAGTTCGTTTCGAAGGTGTTGGGGGCCTAGTATAATGACTTCTGTTTTGTCGGAGTTTAATAATAGAAAGTTGCTGGTCATCCATGTCTTTATGTCTGTGAGGCATTCTTGCAGTTTAACTAATGTAAATTGTACATCTGGTTTAATTGATATACAATTGTGTATCATCTGCATAACAATGAAAATGTATGGAGTTATTCCTTATGATATTGCCCAATGGTAGCATATATATGATGAACAAGATGGGTCCAAGTACAGACCCTTGCGGTACTCCATGACTGACTGTAGTTTGTAATGAGGATTCATCGTTGACGGATATAAACTGAGACCGTTTTGATAGATAAGACCTGAACCAGCTTGGTGCAGTTCCCCTTATACCCATCAAAAACTCTAATCTTTGGAGTAGTATGTTATGGTCAATAGTGTCAAAGGCAGCACTCAGATCTAACAGAACCAGGATAGAGGCAAGTCCATTATCAGATGCACAAAGCAGGTCATTTGTGACTTTAACCAGTGCTGTATCTGTGCTATGAGGTTTTCTAAAACCTGACTGGAATTTCTCAAATAAACAATTTGTATTAAAAAATGCACACAATTGTGAGGCCACTGCTTTCTCGAGGATTTTTGAGAGGAAGGGAATGTTTGATATCGGCCTGTAGTTGGCCATAACCTCAGGATCAAGTTTTTTATTTTTTATAATAGGTTTAATTACAGCTACTTTAAATGACTGTGAAACATAGCCTGGCAGTAAAGATATATTCATCATATTTAATACAGGTGTATTAATTAGGGGTGCAATTTCCTTGAACAGCTTAGATGGAACAGGGTCTAAGATACAGGTAGATGCTTTAGAGGATGAAATAATTTAATTTAGTTGGTTTTTGTCTATAGGAGAGAAGCACTCTAAGTATATGTCCAGTGTTAAGGGTGATTCAGTGCTGGCTAAGGGTAGGTGGTGGTTTATGTTGTCCCTGAGAGTTATAATTATATCATTAAAGAAGTTCATAAAGTCATTACTACTGATGGATGTAGGAATAGAAGACTCAATGGAGCTGTGACTCTCGGTCAGCCTGGCTACTGTACTAAAAAGAAACCTGGCATTGTTTTTATTTGATTAGGGAGGAATAATAAGCTGCTCTGGCAGTGCGTAGTGCCTTCTTATATTTTTTAAGGTTATCAAGCCAGAGTAACCGAAATTCTTCATGCTTGGTGGAGCGCCATTTCCTTTCAAGTTGCCTTGTCCTCCGCTTTATTATGCGTGTTTCATTGTTATGCCATGGAGCTATAGTCTTCTTAGTTTAATTTTAAAAGGGGCAATAGAGTCCAGTGTTATTTTTAGCGCCCATGTAACACTATCAATCATATGATCTATTTGGGGGGGGCGTAAGGTTAGTAAAGGAGTCCTCCCTTGGACTGTGAGATGTTACTGAGCTAAGCACTGATGGAATTGTTTCCATAAATGTTGCTACAGCAGAATCTGATAGATTTCTTCTGTAGGCATTCTTATGCAGTGGCTTGTAGTCTAATGACAGAACACCAAAAGTTAATAAGTAGTGATCAGATAAAACAGGGTTATGAGCACTGACTGATAGATGCTCAATTTGAATACCATATGTTAGAACAAGGTCGAGGGTGTGATTGAAACAGTGGGTTGGTTGATGTACATTCTGTATAAAACCAATTGAAAGGTAAAAACAATATTACGGCTATTATTCTCAACGTGAATATTAAAGTCACCCACAATAATGACTTTATCGGTTTTAAGGACTAAACTTGATAACAATTCTGAAAATTCAGATATGAATTCAGAATAAGTACCTGGGGCCCGATACACTGACAATTAATATTGGCTGAATTGTTTTCCAAGTTGGGTGCAAAAGAATCAGGCTTTCGAAAGAGTTAGTTTTGTTTTGATTTTGTATTTATGAGAAGACTTGAGTCGTAGATGGCTGTGACTCCGCCTCCTCGACCAGTGACTCGAGCAACATGAGTATTTCTATGACTGGGTGGAGTGGCTTCATTTAGTGTCACATATTCTTCATGTCGCAACCAGGTTTCAGTGAGGCAACATAAGTCAATCTGATAGTCTGTTATTAAGTCATTAACTAATGCAGCCTTAGATGACAAAGATCTGATGTTTAACAGTCCATAATTAATTGTCTTGTTTTGTTGCATTAATGTACTTTTGGTGTTCACTTTTATGAGGTTTTTGTGTAGAATTCCTCTTCTTTGTATTTGCCTCGCGCAAACTGGGTAGAGCTGGCGAACAGGATTGGGAGTGTGTGTGTGGCGGAAAAATAGAGATAATGCGTTCAGGGTCAGTGACCGTTGTTGTGACTATAGCCCTGGCGTGGCTGTAGGGGACAGCGGACGATGGCAGGGGGCGCCAATCCCCAGGTCAGCAGACTGTCCGATACCCCAGAAGAAGATGGGTTTGATGTTAATAGTCAGGCACGAGGAGAGGACAGCACTGTGTGTTGAATATTAGCGAATGTCGTTTCGTTTCGCTAAGAATGGTTAATATTGTCTGAAAGCTGAGTTTCTTCCCGTTAAGTGGATATGACACATTCAGAGTTTGTTAAATGTTGAGAAGCCCTCAGACGCTGTTTCTTGCAAGATGTTTGTGTTTTTTTAAAAGGATTAATACAAATGTTCCACAATAGTATATTGTGTCAAGCAAAAGTCAGACGTGGCATTTCTTCAGGTTTTGGATCAATAGATTTTTTTTATGTTAACGCCTTCTTTAGTTTGGTTTAACCGAACCTGGAAGCATTTACCCCATTTGTTGGACTCTGGTGCGGACCATACTACAACTACCCTTCCTCCTCCAAAGATAACATTTTTCGAGGAGGAGGGTACCATAAATGCATCACTTCATTGGTTCCAAAACACGAGTTTGTTTCCTGTGAACTGTAGCACCGATTATAATGAACTGCAGTTAATCAGATCACCCCCTCTAACTGGACCTTCAGGAGTGACCTTGCCTTTTAACTTTGAGAATGAAACTCCATCACATTCTGTCAAAAATGTTATACATCAAAGCAGATCAGAACAATATAGTTACCTTTCCTACTCTGTCAAAACAAAGATACTGATGTAGGTAGCCAGATATTCTTCCAAGTGTATCAACAATGTAACAACATTGTGAGGAAATCAGCAAAAGAAAACGCAAACAAAGATTTCTTTTTCTAATCTTGATGAGCAGTAGAAGGTGCTCAGCGCCTCAGGGACACCACGACCTCGCCCTGGTGCTTTTTAAAACCACAATATTTATACTTGTACTTTCAGGTAAAAGATCAAAGTAATTTCTCCAATAATGTTGCTTACTTAAACATTTTAGACAATCAGATCTTGCCTCCCGTGTACCTGGTCCAGGGTAGTCAGGCGTGTTGCTGTTATTGCTGCCCCCTAGAGGAGGGTAGGGCATCGGGGAGGCAGAAGAGGAGGGGGCGGGGCCAAGCGATGCGATCATTTCCATGACGCTAGGCAGGACCATGTGACTCGGGCTGAGGGTCCGGCAGCGCTTCAGCACCGGACCGTCAGACTCCTCCTTCACATGGATGTCCGGCTTCACAGGGACCGGCTTCCAGCTGCACACCGGGTCGATGGTGATCTCCTCGTACTCCGAGCTGGGGGGGGGGGGGGAGGGGGGGAGAGGAGAAAGTGTTAATCCAGGCAAAGAAAATAAGGGGAAATGTGTCACCTTTTATGTAGATATCCAATCAGTGTTGATGGTAAATGAAGCGATGGAAGCGATTCATTTTTGAGTTTGTGATTCATTTTTGAGTTTGTGATTCATTGGCTGAGGAAACAAGTTCTCAAACTGCAAACATATGTTGCTGTTCCTGCATCAAACGCTTTCCTTTGATGTGACGAGGTTTGGTTCACAGTAAAGAAGGAACACATGTACACATGTTGGAGCTCTAGACGCCTCGCAAAAAGAGAAATTCTTTTTTTCTCTTCCCCCAGAGTTTAATGTACACTTTTCTATTATAATTCTTGAGGGGGGGGGGGGGGGGGGGGGGGTTATATAGGTTTTTGTACATGTAAATGGTCTTGACCAGAGTTCCAGAGGGAGTCTCTCTCTCTCCCACACACACAAC
The DNA here is from genome assembly GCF_902827115.2 of Pseudochaenichthys georgianus. Taxonomy (NCBI): domain Eukaryota; kingdom Metazoa; phylum Chordata; class Actinopteri; order Perciformes; family Channichthyidae; genus Pseudochaenichthys; species Pseudochaenichthys georgianus. The sequence goes on along the minus strand of NC_047511.1, from coordinate 3,442,812 downwards.
GCCCAATGGACATCCACATTAAGATTAACACTCAACATGCCATGTCACAACGGTACAAGAAAGTGTCTTACTTCTGAACGTAGATGAGGATTCCCAGCATGTACTGATCCACCTCTAGACCTTCCAACAGAGCTGTTTTACTACACACACACACACACACACACACACACACACACACACACACACACACACGTTATTCAGGATATCAGAAATGTGTAAAGAAATCGTTTAGTGTGTTTGTGGAGACATACTTGCACACAGGGCATCTCCATGTTCCCCTCTCACAGTTGAGCTGCAGGTACGACTCCAGATCAAAACACTGCAGACAGACAGAGAGCAGTGTGATTGTATGATATATCAAATACATGTATGGCAATTTCTTCTGTTGAAATGTTTACCTCTTATCCGTATTGTTTTTAGACATATTGAAGGAATGTGTTATATACTTTTCTTCTTAAAAGGTCAACTATCATGCTATTTTTGGCAATGGCATAGGTCTCAGATATATAAAAAACATTTCTATGTGTTTTGCTCAAAATACCAAACAGATCACCCATTCTAGCCATGCCTCATATCCCTCTGTTTCACTTCCTCTTACTAAAGTGCTGATTCGGGGTATAAAGCTTTAAAAAAAGAAAACGGAGGGGGCGGAGCTTATGCCTGCTCATGCGGACCCGGCAGATACTGTCTAAATGCTGCGGTGATGAAACGCCATATCATGTTCCAAACCACATCAAGGATTATTTCTGAAACAGTATGGAGCTCAAATGCTTTTTCTCTTGTGGGTTCACCACAAGGTGAGTTCCTTTTTTTATTTCCGGCTTTTTTACACATACTCTCCATACAGGTTAGCTCTGAGTGTTAGCGATGCTTGCTAATGTAAACAAAGACCATATTACGTCCAAAAGAGTCGGGCATTGATACTGATAGTTTCTGATAGTGCCGTGGGTCCACCAATATCATGCTAGACGCAAATCTGGATCAGCTCCGTTGTACTCCCGTTTTTAGAGATTTTTATTTTCTGACACTTTGTGAGTTCCCTGACACACCGGGAACACATATTTATGTATAAAATACATCAAAACGTGCATTTTGCATGATGGGTCCCCTTTAAATGATGTCTGTTAAGATAATCTGTAAATGTTTAGGCCGATGATGACAAACACAATGCATGTATCTTTGCATTGTGTCCATTTATTTCATCCTTTTGGCAGCCAATGGCAGACTGCTTCTCTTAACAAGCAATATTACACTTTTATTTAATTTATTTAATGAACAATTTTGAGTTGTTCGGCACCTGTTATTTATCCGTTTTGAAAAAAACTCCGAAATTAAATCTTAAGATTGTAAAAGATGTCATTAAGAAATCCAATTTGCATTTCGGGGAGCATAGAAAAAGCTATACTTTGAAAAAGAATCAATGTGTAAAATCATAAAAAAATTATATGATACATTTGATTAAATCATAGTTTTATTATTATAGTTTTTAAAGTTATCGCAAAAAGTTCAAGTATAATTAATGAGATATCAATATTAAAACGTGGGATTCAGAGTTAGAATTATTAAACCACACCATCATTTTAAAATCTGACTTTCTTTTATTTATTGCAATAAGTGTTTAATAGGAAGTGATGTAGGAGTGATCTGTTGATGTACAGTATTACAATCACATACACTACTTGACATTTATGTGTGTGAAGTTATATGTCTGTATGTAAGTTATAATAACTTTGTTTAGTGTCATAAAAAAACCCAAATATTCGATATACTCTATTTAAGAAGAGACAATGCACATGAATTACCACCAATTCATGTCATGTTTTAAGTAGTCAAAGAATATAGATTGTACTGTAAATGTAGCGATCTCTGATGGGTTGCTGTGACAAGACCGGTGTGGAGCGTCCTGATTGGCTGCGGGGTCTGACCTGTATGTGTCTGCAGTCGTGACCTCTGGCGGGCAGCTGTATGCGGCGGAAGGTGATGGGACATTTTAACGAGACTCTGATGGCTGTCTGCTCCACGCCGTCCTCTCCGTTTAGCCCAGGGGTCCCAGGGATGGAACCGCTGCTGAAGTTCCTCTTTACTGAAAGAGAGAATAAAAAACGATTTTAAATACATAAAAACAAAAAGAAAACATTGAAACTCACAGATTGAATAAACCCTTTTCATAAGGCTGATACTTCCGTCTCTTTGTGAACAGCAGAATGTAAAACACAAGGACACTGAGATTACATTTGAGCCCTGAAGTGTTTCATGACTTCCTAAAGTCCCAGTTTCTCAGGGAGGATTATCTGAGCTTTAAAACATATCATTTCTAAATGCAGTATGTGAACACCCAATTTATTTAATGATAATGTATTAATGTGAAACAGCATTTGTAAACTATTATCCTTTATGCCAAGCCTTTTATTTAGTATTTATTATTAGATATCTTGATTTCTTCTTTTCTAATAGTTCTGTTGTCTTACATAATACGTAAGCAATACAAGTGATCAGGCTACATTACTTTTGATACTGAGATGACCTTTTTTTTTTTTTACATGTAGGCAGCGATTATAACAAAATACAATAAAAGTAATACTCCCAATCCTGACTGTAACTGACAGGAAGTGTAAGCTCACAACAGCCTCATAACTATTACGGACCATATGCGAAAAAGGAAGATGTAAATCAATAAAGGTTTATTTAAAGTGATTTACTCGATTCCAACATGTCTCCAACACCATAAAGTAGAATATAACACACACACTTTTGTATAGGCTTGACTTTAGCAGTGCATTCTGTTTGACTCATGTGAGTCACTAACTAAGTCTGATTTCTTTCCACCTACGTAGATCACAAGGTAAACGACCATCCCCTGGAATCTGAGCGTTAACATTAAGATCTGTCCTTTTTTATATGATAACTCAGGTCTGAGTTTATATGATATATGTCTCGCTGGCTTTTAGTGCACATCAAGTTAAAAAAGGGAACCATAAAGCTGCCTTCAGTAGCCTTTATGTTAACGCCTGTGCCACAGTGTGTGAATGTGTCTTTATTATTGTTGTTTTCACATGTGGGTCAGTTCAGGAGTCGACCACTTCCCACTGGAATCAGATATTAGCTACATTTAAAAATAATGTGAAAAGCCAAACAAAAAAGTTGGATTTAATGCAATTCATCTGAATTGAGCACTTAGGCGTGCAGTGTTCAACTGTATTAGCGTGATATTTGTGACCTGCTCCAAATCTGTCACATCTACCCAAAAACACATTTTGAGTGATATACAACGATGGAGGGGAGAATCTTAGATCTCCAATGGGAAGTTACAAAGTACAATTACTCAAGAACTGTACTTAAGTACTTTTTACTTCTACCCCACTACAATTCAGAGGTAAATATTGTACTTTACTCCGCTACACTAATGAAGTACCTTTAGTTACTTTGCAGATCTGGATTAATGATAAACAATATGTTTAACACTTACATCTGATTTTAGTTACACCTGGAGTAAATGATACCCTGGCCTGCAGTATACAAAGTCATTCAAACTAGCTGCACCTTCACCAGCTTGATAAACATCAATAATTCAAATCAAAACTTGTAACAGAGTACAAGTAAAAGTGTTCTACTTTTACTTGAGTACAAGATCTGAATACTTCATCCACCTGTGCATTGAGGGCGGCAGTAGCTCAGTTGGTAGGGATTGAGGAAGTACAGGGTGTGCGCAGGAGTCCTGAAGTCAAATGTAAAACCTTTTAAGACCCGTTCCATACATCTTAAGACCTCATCGCCACTTGGACTTCTAACCGGTTACCTTGGAGACACTTTACCTCACATTGACTATAGACAGTATGGATCGTCCTTCCTCCTTATCTTCCAACCATTTGGACGCAGACTTGCATTTTCCATAACGATGTTGTTTAACAACCGGCGTAAACGCAGCTTCGCGCTATCAAGCAGTGAGCGTGCGACGTCCCGTTCAGATGACGTCACATCCAACGGGACGCCATCAATAAACTACACAGCATCACACGACACGCCTACGCCATGACTACATTCAGGCAGACTGCAGAACACAACCTCTCTGGACCATTTATAGACTTACTGAAAACAAGCTACAACATTTAACACCTTGGGAAATGCCCTTGAATCATTTTTAATAGCCTTCATTTTCACTAAATTGATTGATCAACTTTTAATACTTTGTAAGATCCCGCGGACCCCCTGAGTACTGATGTGGTGCCTTTGAGCTGCTCCTAATACTAGGAAGGGTTACATGCAGGATCCACGCTAAGACGGCTCCATTCTTTTGTGTCTCAGGTTCCTGGCCAACAAAGCAGTGTTGTTGCTGGTTTGATTAGCCTCAGGTAAATCACTTACTCTTAGTGACACAATGCTCTGCAGGCAGCAGCCTCTTCTTCATCAGACCCTGAAGCACTGACCGGACCGACGGACGATGAACCAGCTGGAGGACAAACAGGTGAGACTGGAGAGAAACAGAGCGGATGATCAATCACACATCTCTAATATTTATTAGAATGCAAAGGATTCATTGTCATATGCCCAGCAGCTACAGTGTAAATATGGAAATGGCATTCTTAAGTCCCGCGCTCCTCCAACTGAATTATAAAATAGTGCCCGATTGTGTTGCGAGGCCAATGTGCAAGTAATGCAGGTAAAGTAAACTATATACAAACAAATATATGTATATATATATATACACACACACACAATAAGCTAAATGCTGCAGAGAATGTTTTGAGTGACCAAGTTAATGCAGGAGTCTTTATACATGTAAACACTGTCTGTCTGTCTGTCTGTCTGTCTGTCTGTCTGTCTGTCTGTCTGTCTGTCTGTCTGTCTGTCTGTCTGTCTGTCTGTCTGTCTGTCTGTGTGTGTGTGTGTGTGTGTGTGTGTGTGTGTGTGTGTGTGTGTGTGTGTGTGTGTGTGTGTGTGTGTGTGTTCTTACGCAGCAGCAGGCGGTCACGGTGATCTGGATGGTGTTCCTGCCCGGCTGACACACTTGCTTCAGGTACAAAGGCTTGTGGGAAGTTTTGTTGTCGCCTCGCTCGATGGTGAGAGGAGTCGCATTCACACTCACCTGTGGAGAAGAGAAGGAAATAAAAAATCTAACGTATGTAAACCCTCTATTATTACAGACTCTATTCTAAGATGCTGAACTCAAGGAACATTTATTTGTTCCTTATTTTTTGTCTTTGGTTTGCATCTTTTGAAATCTGCTGTTAAAAAGGGTGTATAAAACCCTTTAAAAGCAACGTTAAAAGGAGCACTAGGCACTCTAAGGTGAGGGCTACTACAAGGTTAAATCAATATAAACAATAGGCGGTTTGTTGAGGCAGCAAGCTAGCTCCACAATGTGGCCTACTTGCAGATTCAAATATTTTCAGGCAAGGATCGCTTTCTTTGAACAGCGGACCTTCTCTTTGTCCTTAATGCTTTTGTATTTGTACTGCTTATCTTCTGCTGCATCAGCTTTAACACAGTCTTTTTACAAAGTTAACATTTTCTTGTATGTGTCTTCATTTAAAACCAAATGATAGTAATTAGGGTTAAGAAGAAAAGCGTGGAGATAAAAGAAGGGTGGAGGTTGGACCTGGACGGAGGCAGGCCAGTTGGTGTTCATCTGTCGATCCTCGTGGTGGTAACACTTAAACTGGAGCTCCAGGTCCGGTCTGACACACACAAAAACACAAACACATATTTATCTTTGGGAACAAACACTCAATATATGTACAATTCTGGGGTACTTGTGCTTTACCTGACTATTTTACGATAAGATAGTATTTTATTGATTCCAATTTGGGACATGTTTGTGGTCTCTGCAGTGTTAGGAGCAGTGGGCTGCCATCATGTACGGCGCCCGGGGAGCAGTGTAGGGAACGGTGCCTTGCTCAGGGACACCTCGGTAACATTTGGCAGTTGTCAACTTTGCCACCACCGCCCCTTAATGTTATGCTACCTTCTACATCTCAGAGGGACACAATGTTCATTTAATTTACTACATGCGTCTGATAACATTAGTTCCCTTTGCTATATTAATAATACAAAACATAATTACAACAAATATTCAAATGTTTTATTGAGATTGAAACGGTTTCAATCAATGTAGAGGGTTGATCAGAGTGGCTGCCACTTTGTTGTGTACTGCTGCCATTGAGTACTCACTGAAGTTAGGTTTCACTAACAACAACAACAACAAACAGTGGAGTTCCCAAAGTAAATGTAACAATGAAATACTTTGTCCGCTCTTTCTTGTCAAGGTGTAGGAAAGCACATTTCAATTAACTATGTTCTGCACACTTTCTGACCAGTGTAAGGAGTAAAGTATAGTTATCATTTTAGTTGATATCATTCAAAAGGAACTTGCATCGACAGCATATAAAGTATGTACTGTTTTGAGCTTTCGCCAAAGACGTCTATGTATTGATTTGCATGGAACTGAATTAGCATGCTAACTGACTAGCCCAGAGCTGTCCTTTCTTGTAATACCATTTGTACGTCGAGAGGCGATAATGACTCAGTCATTTTGAGCTGACCTCACCTCAGCTCAACATGACTGACTGGAATAATAATATAGCCTGTGTCTGTTAGAAAGTGTTATAGTTAGACCTATAGTTTTTGGGATTAATTAAAAAGTGAGAAAATAAGAAAACATTGCATAGGCACCCTCACCGTTTACGCACATTGGTGTGATTGTGTATATTTATAATATTATAATATAATATATATATTTTTTTAATAACAGACAATAGGGGGCTCTTTACTGTCATAGCAGAAATAGCAAACTAGCTATTTAGCCAGCTGGCGGCTAGCTAGATATTTGAACCGTGCTTCAATGCTACACCGTGTGTGTGTGTGTGTGTGTGTGTGTGTGTGTGTGTGTGTGTGTGTGTGTGTGTGTGTGTGTGTGTGTGTGTGTGTTCACCTCATGATGAGAGTCTTGTAGACGGAGTCTCTGAGCTGGAAGACGTGGTTACTGACAGCCAGGTTGTGCTCTAATCTGAAGGGCTCTAGGACCACGCCATCGCGCACCGGGAAGGTCAGCCGCAGGTCGTCGCTAGGGTTACCTGTAACAGGAAGTCAAAATCAGCTCAGCCACATGCACACTTCCTGTAAAACTACCACTCACTCTTAGAGAGGGGCAGCTACCACCCTCGTGGAAGGAGGCCATAATCTCTGTTATTCCCAAAGAGGGGAAAGAGACAGAATACTGTAGCAACTTCAGACCCATATCTGTTCTCAATGTAGACTACAAGATTTATACAACTATTATAGCGAAGAGATATGAGACATTTATGACTGATTTAATAGATGAAGATCAAACTGGTTTTATTGTGGGCCACCAAACACAAAACAACATTAGGAGGACTGCAAATTATTAACTCAATACAACAACAACAACAACAACAACAACAACACTAGTGCTCTTTTGGTAAGTCTAGATCACATGTGTCAAACTCAAGGCCCGGGGGCCAAATCAGGCCCTTGGTGGATTTAATTTCGGCCCGCAGGATAATTTCTAATTACTATTAGATCTGACCCTCCGGAAAAATGTAATCGTAAGAAATGAATGCAACTGATTATTTAATGTTTAATGTTGTTTTTATAGGCAATAATTTAAGCTTTGTTAGTTCCAGGTTTAATATGTGCAATAAGTTCATTTCAATAAATGTTGCAATAAACATTGAACCAGTCCGGCTCTCGACTAGTACCGATTTTTAAATGTTGGCCCACTGTATATTTGAGTTTGACACCCCTGGTCTAGATGCTGAATTCAATAAGGACTCAATTAAGTGCATTGAAACTATCTATCAAAATCCCACAGCTAGAATACAAATTAATTGTAGTCTAACACAGCGTTTCTCAAAGTGTGGGGCGGGGCGCAGAGATGTGATAGGTGGGTTGCGTATGGACGCGATGAACGGGAGATTTTTTTTAAAAATAAGGCCGGAATCAAACCTGGGTCCTCGCGGGCGGTAGTGGACTGTTACAGCCGGAGACTCGCAACGGCGGTGGGCTTTCACAGCGCCGCTGCGCCGGACCCACCGGAGCCTCGCGGGGACGGATGCAGTACCGGCGCTGTGAAAGTCCACGGCCCACCTATGCCAGAGCCAGCGGCCCACCAACAGCAGCGGCCCACCGGGAAACACACACGTTGCAGTCGGGAAGAAAAGCAATGTGGAGCGGCACCTCACCACTTCATAAGGGGTTTAACCGTGACACTTTTCGAAATCCCGTTTGTGTCCCACCACTTTACAAATAGGCCTATATTTATTATTATTTTTTAACGCAAGCCGTCATCGCCACGGAGGAGCACACAGCCTCTGTGAGCGAGCGAGACAGACAAAAATGTAATATAGCCTAGTTAAAATAAAGTAAGAAATCATTCCAATGTGTACTATAGGACAGTAACAAAAAAAAACAGTTTAAAAGGGGAGTGATTAGTAAAATATGCATAAAGAAAAAGAAAGAATGCTAACTAGGTAACATAAGATAAGAATAAATCAGTTTAAATTATTTGTTATTGGTTGTGATTATATTCTAAAGATGTTTGGATTACTGAAAAGTATACAGCTCCCTTTCATCTGAGTATTGAGAGCTGTATCTATAAATTCATTTCGTGCTCAAAGTGCTCCAGATTGATGCTTTTACCTTCAATATTTAAAAAAATATGTTCCCGGGGGTGCATGCCCCCGGACCCCCCTAGATGATGTGAGGTCCACCCTCAAATAAAGCAGGTTAAATTAATTAAATTGCATACATTTTATTTTAGTAAATACTGAAAACGAGTCCCACAGACCCAAACAGCACACAAAGGTTAAAGGTCAGCATATCATAATGTTAAATATATGAACCTTATACAAATATATGGTGACCATTCAGGATACAAGGTGAATGTTAATAAAACACAGATTTGGGCCTTTAACTATACCCCCACTCAAGGAATGAAGAGCAACTTCCAATTAAAATGGGACTCAAAATCTATGAATTATCTTGGTGTGACGCTAACAAAACAACTGACTCATCTCTATAAAATAAATTATGACAAGATCCACTCACAGATTGAAAAAGACATAAAGAGATGGACAACCTTGACACTAGACCTAAGCTCAAGAATTGAAGTAATTAAAATGAACATATCCCCTAGACTGCTTAATTTCTTCAAATCACTTCCGATTAAGATTCCCAAAGAAAAGTTTCAAATTTGGGATAAGATGATCTCTAGATTTATATGGAATGGTAAGAAACCACAAATTACATTTTGTACATTACAATTGGCCAAGGAAAAGGGGGGTATGGCACTACCAAATCTGAAAGACTACTATTATGCAGCACAACTAGGTTCAGTAATTAAGACCCCATTTACACGGGAACGTTTGCGTTTACGCACCATATGCGTTTTCAAAAAAGTCTTCTGTTCACACGCATTTGGCTCAATGAACGTGTCCGTTCACACGAGACCGCTGGAAACGATGTAGTACATATGCCGGGCCTGTAAGTGGCGCTGCTGCCGCCACAAAATACACCACAAGCAGCGAAGAAGACCCCGGAGCATGGTTGCCATGGTTGCCCTTCTGTTTATTCTCCGCGGTGGACGGCGTGTACTCCTGCTGTAAATCTCTCTGGTAGTCCACCAGCCGTTTTGTTACGGCCTCGTGTAAACGAAAGGGCTATACGCAAGAGAATCTATGCGGATACAACCCGTAACGTCCTCGTGTAAACGGGGTCTAAGTGGTGCGATAAGGACTATAGTGCAAAGTGGAAAGAAATTGAGATGAAGGTTTCTGGCGTCTTGCCGTCATTTGACGCCCTTATTCAGCTCGGGACGCCCTGAACGCGAGCCGAGGGCGTCCAACAATATTAATAATTCGAGAGAAGATCGAGAGTTTTTATCGCTTGAAATGACAAAAAGGAAAAAGGAGAAGGACATCCCTCTGTTGGGAAAGGGGCAAAGGAGTCTGGTGGGATTCTTTTCGGAGTATTGAAGATCGTTTCCCCGACATCGAAGGCGCCTGCTACAGGACAACACTGAACGTGCGCGATTTGGACGCGATGAGCAGGGGGGTTTTCGTGGAGCACGCTCGTGAGCGGCGAAACTGAGGCTCCGTGGTAAACTGTGGTAACATCAAGGGCCGTTTGGGAGCCGAAACAGCCGGCTCTTTAAGAGAGCCGAGCCAAATGATCCGGCTCACTAACGTAAAAAGACAGTATCTATAAGGGACGGCTCAAGTCAAAATTCAAGCACCCCAACCCGCTCTCGGGGTGGACGCCCTCTCAGCCCTGGTCTGGCGGAAACACTGATTAAGAGTAAACAAACGGTACACAACAAACATGTTGGCGGTTAAGTGGTAGTTTTTTGGGAATGCCATAAACTAAATACCTTTTGGGAAAATATACATGCAACTGTTGTAGACATTCTGGGTTAATCAATACCCAAGGAATGCACCATTGTATACCTTGGAAACATAAATGATTGCGTGATTAATACTGATAGATATATAACTAAGATACTGTTAATAACCATCAAGAAAGCAATAACCAGAACTTGGTGTAAGGCTGAGCCCCCCACAAAAGACCAGTGGGTGGATATTATAAGAGAGGTATATATCATGGAACAAATTACCTACCAACTTAGAATGAGTCAATATCTTTGAGAGTAAATGGAAGAAATGGATCGTTTATGACACTGTGGAAAAAGGCTAGGGCATATGCATATGCTTTTCAGGAGACTGCTCAATATATCTGAATGCCAATTGTAACCATGACTGTTGAATTTCAGTTTGATGTTTATTTGATTTATAATAGCTTTGATTTATATAGCGCCTTTCAAGGGACCCCAGGTCGCTTTACAAGTAATAGGGCAAAAACAAACATAACAAAACAAAAGTCAGACAGACAAAACAACAGATCGATTTATGATCTTGTACTTGTGTTTACTCTCATTGTTATAAGCCAAGAAAAGCCATAAGTACAATGTGATTTGTCTGTGCTGTCTCTCCATTATGTACAAACTTAACTCAATAAAAACTAAAGTTTGAAAGACAAAAAAACACCTCTCACCACTGGCCTATATATACCTGACTGATGATAATCTAAATGTGACCCATTAGGATAAATCAGATAAGATGAATTAAGAACAAGAAGAAGAATAATGAAGTGCTGATCTCCAGTGTTAGTACGGAGAATGATGCAGGAAATAGACAAAGAACCTTTATAACATTTGAAAGACGACCGTGTGTGAATGCTTCCTGTGTCTTTGTGTAGTATTAGGCGCTTTCACACCAAGTACTTTTCCCAGGAATAGTTCCCGGAGCTATCTAGTAGATCGCGCCCACACCGGAATAAGTCCCTGAGGGAAGATTACGCAAATGAAGCCACTAACGTCACTTCTTCTTCTGCTTTGGGTTTACTGGCAGGCCGCAAACCACTTCACGGCGTATACTGCCGCCCGAAGTCCCCGGAGTTGGGGACTGGCTTCCGAGTAAATCACCAGAACGCCGACACCTCCTCATCTCCACCGCTCCCATGTTTTCTTTTGTGTTGCCATAAGTTAGTCTCTCTCCGTTGGTGCGCGGGGCTAATGCTAGCAATTACAATGGCGGCTTCACAAAAACTTTCAGAGTTTTACAAGGCGTGGTTTGCAATTCGCCCAGCCCAGTTCAGAAATTGGAACCTTTTTCTCCCCAGGAAAGTCCCTGCTCTCTAGCAGGGAATAAAAAGGGGTGAAAAGGTTCGCAAAAAAAAGTTCTAGTTCCAGATCTTTTTGGTGTGAACGCAAAATCCCAGGAACTATCGGAACTATTCCTGGGAAAAGCAATCCGGTGTGAAAGCGCCTTATACTCTTCCCAAGTTACATGGTGGAGAGGAGGTGGTATGGCTCAGGCTTGGCTGCAACACCTGGAATAGTGTTGTCACGATACCCACATTTTGGTTTCGATACCGATACCAAGTCAAGAATTGCGATTCCGATTCTTTTTCGATACTTTTCTTTTATTATCTTCACGATCAATAAAATTGTAGTTTATCTGTTAAGTGTTTTCTTACAACATGGTTTCTTCTTTATGTGATTTCTTTGATAGTTAACTTTATATTTTATTAACATGTAATTGACATTAACATGTAATTAAATAATTGACAAAATGTACATTGCAGATGTTAGCCACATTGGTAAGTTAGCTAAAAAGATAGCCATATTAGACACTTATCATTGCCATTAATTGCCTCTGCAAATTACGAAAACGTTCGTTTGTCACAAAATACATTTCACTGGTTTGACTTAGATTTGAGGGCATGGGCTTGAGCATGATGTAATGATGTTATCTATCACATTCGCTAACCTGTCTGTCTTTAAATGCTTTAAACAGCTCTGGATGCCGGTCGGCGAGGTGCTTAGCCAAGTCTGATGTGTTGGCTCCCTTGGTCTGCAGGGATCTAAAACATGTCTCACAGACAGGCCTCGTGGTGTCCGTAGGCTTGCCCTCACTGTCAGAGATATCGCTCAAATACTTCCACATTTCGCTTCTGGGGTCTTTTTTGTCAACAAGCCGAGGCGCAGCGCCTGATTCACTCCCACTTGCAGCCATGCTTCTCGCTTTCTCACGTGCTCTGGCAGCTGCCGCGTGCACGAGAGAGGGGAGGCACTTAGAGCGTGCTTGAGAGGGGCGGGACTGCAGGCACGCTGCAGTGCAGGGAGTGGAAGCAGAGCGCTGAACACACACGGCTCTTATTAAAACGGCGCTTTCTCACCGGAGTACTTTTCCCCGTCATTCTTAAAGTACCGATACTAATGAAACGGAGGAATCATAACGTTTTTAACGGCAGGGTATCACGGTACCTTTCAAGTATCGGTACATCGTGCAACACTAACCTGGAAGCTGCTTGACATCTTTCTAGATCCATTAATCTCATCAATATTTACTATCCATCTATATTTTTTTTCATCCTGATTGTCTATGCTGTAATTTCATTACATGTCGATTCTTTACACACTATTTGTATCTGGTTTGACGACTCTGGGAGAAGGAATCTCTACAAAGTTGTTATTCGTGAGGATTAATAAATGTTTCCAGCATTTCTTAAAAGTAAACATATTAGATTTATGATATAAAAAAAGAATGGATTCAGTTATTATTTTTGGCATAATATGCATCAATCTGAGTGTTTTCATGAACACGGTTGTGTGTGTATGTACCTGTAGGAGGAGGAGGCGGCAGGCCGGCCATGTTGGGTTTGATATCTGGCAGGAAGGAGGAGGGAGGCGGCTTGACATCACTGTTGCCTGGAGACATGTAGGGCGGGGCCATTGAGCTGCTGGGGGTGATGGGAGGGGTCGGGTTCCCAGGAACCGGAGAGGAGGGATAACCAGGCAGGCCTCTACCCGGCTGAGAGACACAGAGAATGTATTTTAATATAAATGATGGTCACAGACAGAATAGCACCAGTAACCATAGACATAGGCGGCGCGTGAGGCTCAGGTTTGGGGAGGCTAAATAACTTAATAATTAAGTTATTTGTGTCTATAGAAAAGAGATCAACTCAGTGAAAGCACTGCCTGCTGACCAATCAGAGCTCAGTGTGCGGAGTTTAAATCTATCAAGTCATATTACAGGATAAAGGAAATACGGTTTAAACTGCCGTATGCAGAGAAGACGCCGACGTGTCGCACACTAGGCACTTATCATTCATATCACATCATCGATCATAATATATTCATATTGCTTCTCGAGCCGTATCTGGCCGTGCAACACTTACATTGTCCCATACTGTTATGCAGAAGTATTATTTTAAGCAACACATTGGGTTACGAAACACTCAACTCAAATGTAATTAAAGTCAGATCCACGTGACATCATAAAACTGTTGTACGCTTTCAAACACTCGGTAGTTTATTTATTTTTTAACCAGTTGTTCTGTATTCTCCTTGCAGCAACTCTGTGGCTTGTATCCTGGATTATATGTTTAAGTCATGGATGTTTAAAGTTCATATTTGTCTAATATTAGTTTACTTTTCATTAATGAAGTATGACGCTGCGCTGTCAGTAGGCTACACTTGTCCCTGTTTGTGATTGGTTAAATGTAGCTAACCCCGCCCCTTTCACGTGAACGCACTCTCAGCTGGAGAGAGAAACCCTGGCTTGATTTACCGAGTTGATAACCAGCGTCGTAGGACCGCTTAGCGAGATCTCGATTGTTAGTTTGTTGTTGTTAGTTTGTTTGTTACTCAAACATATCCAGGGTCTGTTGAACTGGCTTCGTAGTACAGGGCACAGGTGGCTGCATAGCAGCGCTAATGTCAAAGACACAAACATTATACTTTATATTTTTATTTTACCAGGATGCAGTGACAATAATATTTGGGAAGGCTTAGCCTTCCAGCCTACAGCACCCGCCGCCCCTGACCATAGAGTCAACATTTTAACCATTAGCCAAAGTAATGATCTCCACCGTGAATCAAACGGGCAAGAAGCAGTTAATTTGAGCTGCATGGCTGCCACGTTGGCAGAACTGAAAGGAGGAAGACAACTTCCCGTTATTCTCTGTCTGTACCAATTAGTTTCCAAGATTCATTTATAACATTAAAATCTACATATGAATACAAATTTGATGCAGGAAGGATTCAAATTTGGTGTTCGTGTCAAATGTAACTGGGCGATATGGTTGTTATAACATTCAGTCTTTGAAGTATCAGTCGTCAATTGTTAAAAATAATAGATAGAACATTGAGTTTGGTCAATGTATATACTGATGTCAATTTGGCCTCTTGGAATAATTCATCGCCAGGATCGATATAAAACACTGCTGCGAAACAACCCAAACTGTCTATGAACAGCGCGATTTCAAAAGTGTTTGTGTGTTTGCCTTGGAGAGAAGAGTTGACTTTGTTCTGACGCAGAGACTGCTGACACACGGAGACTGAACCACCAGAAACACTCAGACAAGAGATCAGAAGTTTTGAAACACTTCTCCGTGATCAGAAATAAAAAATGCACTCTGAATGTTGGATTTCTTTCACCGATCCTTCTAACATGCGCTACATGGGGCGGAGATCCTGCAGCTTGTGAAGATATCTTGTATATCAAGAGCTAAACAGCATGTGTTTGAGATCGTACGGAGGCCCTTCATTGATTATGTAAAGGATCTTAATGTATCTAATGTTCAAGAGGATGAATAGATGCATTGCCGGTGCAGTTCCCAACACTGTGTAATTGTGTGTCTTTTCTTTACTGCATAATGTTTTCAAAAGACTGCCTTGTATTTTACAGATTAAGCATGTTTGTTATTATTTCTCTTGTTTTTATATTGTTATGTTAAAAATTCAAATAAATAATTTTGGCAATAAAAACATGTATTTATAAATGTAATGTTAAGCATTTCATTTGATGTATTCAGGTAAGAAAAAAGTATTTATTTATTAAGCGGTGACTCGCACTATTTTTAGAACTCCCCCTGCAGCGTATTGGCTTACCCTATTAGAGTACACACACACACACACACACACACACACACACACACACACACACACACACACACACACACACACACACACACACACACACACACACACACACACACACACACACACACACACACACACACACACACACACACACACACACACACACACACACACACACACACACACACACACACACACACACACACACACACACACACACACACACACACACACACACACACACACACACACACACACACACACACACACTTTACCCCAGGTGGTTGATTGAAGGAGTTGTACACTCCGCCGGGACCTCCTGTGTTCAGAGCACTCAAACCTCCACCCTGACCATTGAACTGCTCCTGCTGCAGAAACACAGACCAAAACAACAACACATGTTAATGTTTTTACGCCAACTGTCACTCTGTCCGTCCCAAAAGATGTCCCCCTCCTTTGTAGAGGAAACTGAGCATGGAGGTCAAGTGAATGTGTGCATCTGGCTCATTGGCAACAGGCTTTGGGAGCAACGGATTACATTTAATGGGAATACTTAAACAGGACACAAACAAGGTAACTGTATTCCCTCACAATAAGATAAAAAAATATGTTATCAGATTACTATTACATTTCTTAGAATGGGAATTACCAGCTTTTTTATATTCAGTGTTTTCCTATATTCAACCCAAACAGCCTTGGAAACTACTATTCTGTAAGCCTACCTTATCATTTAATCTGGAGTCTTTAGGTTTGTACATATTGCTTGTTGTCTTCTTTTTGACAGTAAGGTAGTACACACATGATTTGTTTAAAATACTGTGGGTCCTCTAAATCCATATACTGAAGTACACAATAAAAAGAGTGTATTCTTGTATTGGTGGAAAGTATTTTGTACAACATACCCTTTTCTAAGGTTAAATTGTCCTGTTGTTTTACATAACACACTTAAGTGAACGCTTTGTTATCGATTGATTTTCTGTTGTTTTGCACATTAGAAAATTAACAGAAAGTCAGGTTACTTTACTTAATATTGTGATGGATTAGGTTATTGATTACTTTCCTTTTATTTTTTTACAGGTAACCGTTTGTCATTGCACTCTGCAGAGCTCCTTTTTGTAAGTAGCGACAATTGTCTTTCCGTGGTTGCAGCTTTTAAATGCAATAACATGAAATCCACATGAGGAAAATAAGTTTAGAAGACAAAAAAATAGAAACACTCTTTTCAAGTTGACATTATGCAACAACAGAGGTTACAATGATATAAACAATCAAAGGTTGCAACTTTTTCTTTTATACAATCAAATGAAATGTTCTTTCTTGCTGCATAAGTAAGAATACAGTACAGTATTCTTATTATGGTGGCGCATGTCTGTTGGGGGCCCAGGTTGAGGGACACCCTACCCATCTGCAGTTTGGTTTTAAACTTCCACATTGGACCCAAATCTTTGCAACCGATGTGGTATTTACCTCATTATATTCAAATATATGAAATACATGAAACACACACACACACTCTCTCCTCACCTTGTAGTACTGTGAGTTTGGGGGTCCAGAGGGGGGGTACTGTGGGAGGGGCATTTTATGGGTTTGATATGAAGGGGAGGAGCTGGATCGCTGAGGGGCGGGGCCTGGACCACCAAGACCTTCAGGTAAACACAAAACAACAACTTTAAATCCATGGAGCTGAGAAAAGGGTTTCTCATCTTTAAGCCAAACTAGAATAAGTTTTGACTCCGAAAAGCAAAAATTAAACTACTTCTTCCGCAGTTGCAATTTTTTTAGATGTATAAATGTTTGATTAAAAAAAGTTTGTTTTCTTCCACTCCACCCCTTCCTACTCAAATTGCCCTTTTTGGTTTTTCAATAGAGATAATATGTAGTACTTTTATAAGAACCACACCGAAACGTTTAAACGGAAGTAACAAACAGCATCGCAACACCGACTAGCTGATCACCCGCCTATACTGATGAGGAACTATCTGTGGGTCAGTTTCCGTTAGCCGGTAATTACCGGACTTTGACCGGTAAAAATATGCTGAAGACCGGCAAATCTAAAACTCTCCGGTCAAAAATAATTTCCCTTTAGCGCAATACCGCTTCAGTTGCGCCACTTATGTGACAGACAAGAATAGTATGTGACAGACAAGAATAGTCAATTCTAAAGTCTAACACTTAATGTGGAGAAAGAGATGTCCTGGATGGGTTGATTGTGCGTTGATCTGTTGGTAATGCCTCGGGGTTCCGGTGGGCATGTAAACAAATGCATAATGCTGGGCTATACTTTGCGGCCTCACCCGGTTGCATAGCGACACTTATTGTTTAGGTGTCTTTTAATAAGCAGGTAGTCATATCATTAGCTAGAACTAGCTGGATCTGATCGATATGGAGATAAACGCGAGTATAATCTGACGGGAGAGAGAGAGAGATCAGCTGCTGCTGACGAGTCGACACGCAGCTCTGCATAATCACAGAACAAAACACACTTCAGGTTAGAATATCACACGTAGCTATTTTAATTACCTCTCAAACTACCGTAACTAGTTATAGATGTGTTTAGTGTTACTGTCGGGTCACTCATTACTGGATCCGCGAGCTGCATGAGACTGAGGGAGAGAGCGCTCCGTTTATTATTCCTGTGTTATTGTAAATTACTGAACACGTTTGAATAATGTAGTTAATCTACAATAATTAATTTGTTTAATATCGAATCATATCAATTTGTTTTAGAGATCAATAAAGAACAAAGAAGACCTTTGACCGGCACTTTTCTCATTTTGTCCGGAAGACTTCAACTTTAACGGACATGTTGACCGGCAAACAAAATTCTAACGGAAACTCTGCTGCGGGTGTCGAGACAAATCTTAGAGTGAGTCTCGTAAAGTGCGATGGTATGACGGCCATTCAAACGGCTATTATTTCAGTAGTTGTTTTTTGGGTTGATACCTTTGTTGCGCATAGATTTGACCATTTCTTACTACTCAAAAATCGATTAAAATATTTTGGTGATTGCATACCAAAACTTAAGTTTCCCAATTGTTTTGTGTTTCGTTTCAAACTATAGTGGAAAAATAACAAAACACGGCGGAAGCTTTGCTCCTGCTCACATCATACCTGGATGGTACTGCATATTTTGGCCTGAGTATGGACCGGGTCCCGCATGAGCGCCTCCACCTGAACCTGGAATGGAACCACCGCCACCCCCAGGACCGGACATCACGTTCACATTGGGACCAACATACTGCTGAGACATTCCTGGGAACGACTGAGGAAGAAGCAGAGGAACAAGAAGGAGGTATGGATGAAATGTTTTTTGATTTTGTACAATAATGTTGATGGAAAAAAGATTGTGTAAGTCATTCGAATTTGTAAGTATCTCATAATAATGAGTTATTAGGTGATCTGATAACTTAGCCCTGTATGATTTCCAGCTGGCTGGACATTGACATTCTGTATCTCCTCACTATCCTGATTAAATCGTTACATTTTGCCAGAAATATTACAGTGATGCACTTGCCACAAATATTATCCGAAAAGGTTTATAACGCAGTTTTCTCAAAATAACTATCAAACACGACAGGCAATAGAGGGAAGGGTCATGTAACCCAAAATGTAATCAAATATGAAACAGAACAGTACATTCCAAAAGTTTGCTTCAAAAACAATGTTGTGTTAATATATTAACTGAAAATGTATTCTGATGTGGTTCATTGTGATTATCAGATATCATAGATACCCATTCTGATCATTCAGGATAATGTAAAATAAACAAACAGAAATAATCTATTGTAACCCAATCAAATCTAGCTTTATCTGTGTTTACTCTGATGAAGTGTTGACCCTGATTGAACCTCCTGATCTTACCTCGGGGTTGTAGGGCCGTTTGAGGCCCTGTGGGGGTCTCAGGTGACCCTGCTGTGGTCCAGGGCCATAGTTTGGGTGTTGAGGGACCCTCTGGGAGCCACCCCCAGGTCCATACATGGGGCCCATGGAAGGAGGGCCCCTATTCGGTCCTGGCCCGTGGCCCATACCTCCAGGGGCCATACCAGGTGGGCCGCGGGGGCCGGAGTGGGACATGAACTGGTTGTTATAACCCGGCCCTCCCATCTGAAAAACAAACAAAATAAAAGCATGAGTACTTGGTATCATATTGATGAGGGTACAGAGTAGTGTAGAGAACCGAGGAACTGAAGGCAATAGAAAAGTTATCGTATCAGCTTTATTGAGCTAGATTGAAACAATTTATCTTTTGTCAGTCATTTATGGCGCGTTTCCACTGCAGCGGGTAGCTCGCTTTAAGCGTGCCGGGGCCCTAGCCCTCTTGGCCTAGTACCGGCTAGCGGGTCCTAATTCACAGTTTTTCTGGCCACATAAAATTGTGGTTCTAGGGCCAGGAACAACCAGGCTGAGTCGGGCTGAGTATGCTAAACTAGAGAGAGAATCGCTGGCAAGGGGCTACAACTACAACAAGATGAACATATTTGACAGTGATTTAATTGTAATCCACGTTTCTAAATGATGCCGAAGTAACAACATACTGATACCGGTTAGTAACAACCATGAATTAATGCTTTGACAAGTCTGCAGACAGACGGCAGGCGAACAACCCTTTTAAAATGCGTGTTTTCTGAATGGAGATTGGCTAAGCTAACGTTATATATGCTCCGACCGTCCACACTCACAACGGCCTATACAGACATAAATAAACCAGCGACTGTATTCTCCATGACACAGACAGTCTGTGGTTTGTACTTGTTTAACTTCTGTCTAGTTTCTGAACAGATATGAGGAGCTGTGATCTGTGAGCTCTGAGTGCTAAGAGCTAACGGCTGTGTTGTTCTTCTGGGGCTCTCATTGAAGATGACGTCACGGCTCCGCCTACACTGCGTTACTATAGTAACTACCCCAGTTCCTAAACTGTAATGGAAGCGCAGCATTAAAGTGAGCCGGTGTCGGTACCAGATGTGTTCGGGGTACCAGATGTGTTCGGGGGCCGTCTCTTACCAATGACGTCACGCATTGTACGCATTGTGATTGGCTGTACGGTAATTTACCCAGGGGTGCTCGGGGGCAAATCACATCTACAGATCATGACGAAACGAATTGAAGTATTCCTATACTCCTAGCGTGTGAAAATGTTTGTGAAAAACATGTTAAAAAAACATGAAACCGGAGCAATGGCTATACGCCATTGGCTGTACGGCAACTCAAGAGGACCATCATACACGGTCAAATTCCGAACATTTAAACATAGCCTACACTTCATTCTTTACTTTGTCCGTCATTATATGTAGAAGATATTACTTTTTTCTCCGTGATGTTGTTTCCATAGCAACAACTTCAAACAGGAAGTTAACCTAAATTACATTTAAGACACTGCAACGAAAAGTAACAAAAACAATGTAAAATCCTTTTCCGTTTCACAGAACACAAATTGGGTTATTTACATAATTATGTTACACTGTCGATTGTTATTTTTGGGGGGACACACGACACAACAAATCACATCTACAGATCAAGATGAAGCGAATTAAAGTACTCCCATACTCCTAGCGTGTGAAAATGTTTGTGAATAACGTGTGCAAAGTCTCCGAAGACGGAGCAGTGGCTGCGATGCTAGCTTTGCGGCTAGTGGTTAGCATTTTCAATGGAAATATACATCGAAACATCATGTTTCAGTAAAAAGAAGGCCCCACTGATCATCTAATCTCTGAGACGATTCCAGGGATGCCTGACTTGAGTTGCTAGCACCAGGGAAAGTGGACAAAAGTGTCCCAGATCAGCCTCTTAATTTACCCAGGGCCTAGTGCTTGGCTTTGGGCATGAAAATTCAGGAAACTCCCCTGAGTATTTTATTACATATCTCAACTTTGGAGAGGAGTTGGGGGACAAACGACACATCAAATCACATCTCCACATCAAGCCGAAGCCAATTCGAATATTCTTCACTGCCTAGCCTGCGGGGAAATCGCAAAATCACAATGCATGACGTCATTGACGTCATTACGCCGTACGTCGTGACGTCACTGGTAAGAGACGGACCCCAAACACATCTGGTACCGACACCGGGCCTAATAAGGCCTAACCAAACCGAGCGAGGCCTGTAGTGGAAACGCGCCATTAGTCTGCAAACCTTTAAAAAGGAGGGAACATTCCAAAGGTTTTACAGAGGGATTGTTATTTAATATTTTATTGTTAAAAAATAAATAAATAAAAAGGTATCAGCTCGGTTCAGAGGAAACCTAACTTGATCAGGGCATCCCTACTTCAGGGCTTCAGTCATTACGTTGACATTTCTTTCTAAATAAAGATTTGAATGTTAATGTTTATTCATGTCTAATTAGTGGTTTCAAATCTGATATTTCTGCATAGTTGAAGATAAATACAAAACTACGCTAATGCTTTTAATTGTATAGTGTTTATAGAAATAGTTTCCAGTGGTGGCTGCGTGGGATTGTTTCTGATTTGTGTGATGCAAACATTTATAATAACACAACTATTAAATAACATATCAGCAGCCGACATCTGGAGGGTGTCATGTGATTGGACATGAATAAATATTCCACCAGTTCAAAACCAATTAGCCATGAGGACATCTGAAATATCTGTGAATCATAGGAAGTGACCCCCTATCTTTTCCTCCTTTTACCTGTCCATAGTTCATATCCTGGTTTTGTTTCTCCTGGATGGCGGCTACCGTTGCCGTGGCGGTGGCAGTTGCCGTAGCAGCAGCAGCAGCAACGGCGGCGGCGGCAGCAGCCTGCGAGAAGTCAGACGAGCCTCTGGAGCCGCCGGGGTTCGACGGGTAACTGGCGAGAGATGTCAGTCATGTTTCATATTTGATATGATTACATTAGTGTTTGTTTTACTTTCTTCAGACTGAAAGTATGTACAATTATACATAAAACAAATAATGTAAATACTGTCAGTATTTATGCTATGAATCTTTTTGAAATCATAACTAGAGTTTAACTATTATATTTCTTAAAGAGGGTGCTACTCACTAAGGACTATATAATATGGTACCAACTGTGGGGGATATACAGATTATTGTTGAGCCGGTACACAGAGAAAGTACCAAAAAACCAGACATTAAAGAACACTTTCATTTTTAACATTATAGAGAACTGAAAACTGACAGCGACATTTGAAATAACTGTCAAATATATATTTCGGAAATGTTATTCTCCATATTTAATTAATTCTGTTGAGAGAAACCCACCTCCCTGCGTACCCCCCCGGTCCTCCAGCGTAACCGCCAGTGTTCCGGCCGTACATGCCCTGGTTCATGTAGCCTTTGCTGGGCTCTCCATAGCCCTGCTGACCCATGTAGCCTCCTGGCCCACCGCCCATGCCCGGACCCCCAGGGCCCTGCATCATGGGACCCCCGCCTGGGTTGCCCCCGGGCCCCATTACTCCTCCTCCCATGCCCTGGCAGACAAAAAAACCCACAAATGTTTAATCCGATATGTCTTCTTCCATAGTTAACCTTTTTTGATTCATTTACATCTGTGGAAATTATAAGTCATTGTTCCAATTTTGTATTTTGATGATACCTGGCTGGCTGAGGGATTGGTCACTCCCCAGACTGTGGTTACCACGGAGAGGGATCCTGTCGGCTGATTGTTGGGCTGCTGCCAGCCGGAGGGGTCATAGGGGTACGAACCGTCACTGTAAACAAACACAGAGAGAGGATGTGAGTGGACCTTTCTCATTTAAAGACTGAATATGTGTTAAATATAATATTGAATTAAGAATTACGGCGCTGCAGAGATGTACTGGCCAACTACGGATTTACTACGGACTTAATATGCATATTTGTTTGGTACACATCTGCTTCGAAAATACCTCAAATATTGTTAATCGTATTGCTATTGCATTATAAGTAAAAAGAATCAATATGATTAATTTTTTTATATAAATGATTAAGAACACTTTAGGCTACGTATGCAACAACCACACAATGGAAGCTGGTGCAGCTGTGCGCTTTAAAATGACGACTGAGGAAATAATGTCTAATTTTGTGAAATGCTTATTGCAACATATTGACATCACCAGGTAACACTTGCACTTCTATTGACTAGCGCTCCAACACATTGTATGTGATTGTAAGGGGCGAAACATCTCTAAGCGGTTTACCATTCACAACAGAGCCGGCCAGCTAACCAATCAGAGCAGACTTGGCTCTGGTTTCAGACAGAGGGTGAAAAGAGGTGCTGCAGCACAGGCAGTATGAGAAAAATGAAGAGCTTTTTGAACATTAAAGCATGGAGACATGTCACAGTAGAGACACTACATACTGATATACACCTGAACATCAGTAGAATATGTCTTCTTTAAAGCTCCACACATTAGGTGATGTATAAAACCATAAAAGGTCGGTGCAATTTATTTTTATGTTGTCACTTTTTCTAATGCAACATTATAAACAAACCCTTCTACTGGATTATTGATTTTCAAACAACCTCATATTGTAATAATATGTTTGTGCCCATTTGTCTACCTGTGTGGGTTGTTGGCCAGTCCCGCCTTCATCTGGTTCATAGGGTTCATGGTGGGGGGGGGGCCTGGTGGCCCGACGGAGTCCAATCAGACAGACTAACTCCTGGAGACAGACAGGCAGACACAGGGAATTCATTAGGTAAACTACATTTCCCATCAAATAAGTGATTTGTAGGTGAAAAGAATAAATAAATAATCCATCTCATATTGTTCCTTTTGAGTTCAGCCATACATGGAGAAAATTGAAATGAAAAATATTTTGAACATAAAACATTTGATTTGGTTATTGACCACCTTCAACATTTAAGTACCCTCTACATTAAATGCATGGGTACAAATTATGCAATAATAGCGACACTGACATGGCTCATTCTGCATAATGAACATTTCAACTATGAATCATTTCAGTCTTCAGTACTATAACTGAAGTTACAATTTAAATGCAAGACTGTAAGCTCTTACTGAGTATTTTTGATACTGGGACTTCAGAATACATCTATCGCTATTGAACTCCCAGAAGGAAGTTCACATGTTGGTGAGATCTGATCACTTCTGACTCCAGTTTTGGTTCTTGATGAATTTGTCCTTTTCACTTTTATTTTATAAGCAATTCATAGTAAATCAGGGTATAAGCAGGAGTCCTGAAGTCAAATGTAAGACCTTTTAAGACCTTTCTTAAGACCCTTTCCATACATCAGTTAAGACCTCATCGCCACTTGGAGTTTTAACCGGTTACCTTGGCGACACACTTTATCTCACATT
Source organism: Pseudochaenichthys georgianus (assembly GCF_902827115.2). Classification (NCBI taxonomy): domain Eukaryota; kingdom Metazoa; phylum Chordata; class Actinopteri; order Perciformes; family Channichthyidae; genus Pseudochaenichthys; species Pseudochaenichthys georgianus. The sequence continues at coordinate 3,418,091 of NC_047511.1, read as the reverse complement.
GACTATAGACAGTATTGATCGTCCTTCCTCCTTATCTTCCAACCATTTGGACGCAAACTTGCATTTCCCCATAACGATGTTGCTTAGCAACCGGCGTAAACGGAGCTTCGCGCGCTATCAAGCAGTGAGCGGGCGACGTCCTGTTCAGATGACGTCACATCCAACGGGATGCCATAAATAAACTACACAGAATTACACTTCATAACCTACGCATAGGGATGGGTATCGTTTGAAATGTATCGATTCCGGTTCTTATCGATCCCCCGTTTCGATTCCAAAATTGTAAAAGAAAGAGGTCAAACGTTTAGATAACAAAAATATCTTTATTTTTTTAAGCTTTAACTGACATTTTTACAAATAAAAATATATACAATAGCTGTGCTTTATTTTAACTGAGCTATGCCTGTGGCAAGCTATTAACAGGCATTACACTGTGCCTTGTCTTTTTCTTTTTTAGTGTAGTGGAGCCTCACTTCAGAGCGTTTACCGCGACCCATCTTTGGTGTTATGAAGACTGAGCTTGTGAACTGTCTACGGGGGGGCGGGGGAACCGCTGCGGGGCAACGTCAGCGTACCGAGCCGGCCGTCAACGGCCCGCTGACGACCGGCCGTTCTGTGATTCTCCAGAACACACAGATGGCCAGTCCGCTATGTATTCCACCGGGTCACCGCAGCGCAGACGGACCCGGTGGAATACAGGGTCTACCGCGTTTAGGATCCGTTAAGCAGAACCGAAATTGTGTATTTTGTATGGGTACCCGGCATTTTCTTATCGGTTCTCATCTGGAACCGAGTTTTGGTTCCCAACCCTACCTACATTACATTCAGGCACACTGTAGAATACAACCCATTTGGACAATTGATATACTTATTGAAAACAAGCTACAAAATATAATACCTTGGAAAATGCCGTTTAGTACTTTTTAATAGCCTTAATTTTTGCTAAAAGATTTATCAACTTTTTATACTTTTTAAGACCCCGCGGACAGCCTGTAACATATGAAGTGACTCCATTATGATATAAATGTCGTTGAAATGATACTTTATAACATTCAGCGTTCATAGACTGCCTGTGAGGCGCCTAACAATATGGAATAGTTTATCTGCCGCTTTTACACACTAGTTTAACCGCTTCCGACTTATTTATATAAGAGGCCATATTCAGCTTGTGTGTGTTGTATAGGTTTCTGTGCATGTAAATGGTCTGCAAAGGCTCAAATCTCCATCTTTTTTTTCCAGAGGGAGTTTCTCTACCACACTCCCCCGCCTGAAACGCTTCCATTGGACTCCTGCTTCTGTAACATAATGACATCACTATGCAACACTCATATGCGAGTATATGAGTGTATATAGTTTGTTTGTCCCTTAACAACATTATCCGTGACCCTGACTCAGTCGAGAGAGTTTGCTTCTGATCAAATCTAGGATGTGATCAATAATACGTGAAAGTTTGACCAAAGTTTCCTGTTGAAACATTGTGAAATTAAAACGCTTCAGAGTCTGACACCGGGAAGAGTCACCTGAGAGGAAGCAGGACAGCATTACGTACACGGTAACACACACACATTAACACACACGCAGTATATCACATGATAACAAACACAGCACTGTATGCAGACAGTGGTGATTGGAATCTGAAGACCAAACAAACACATCCCGGACTCAACAAATACTCACTAACGGACACATCTTCTGATTAATTATAACAATCTATGCTGTCAGAATTAACAGCTGACATAAACATATGAAGAACAGACAACAAACATTTAAGTGACAATCTGGAAATCATTCTGGAAAGAAAACACAGGGGTTCGCTTGGGCCACGGGGGTTAGTAGAATGAATTAATTCACAGCTTTTATTGCAACATACACACATCGCTTCAAATACAACTTTTTACTGCAATAGCTATTGTAAAAATAATATATACATACATTTTCTATGAGGGGATCAGGTATTTCAGATATGTTTTTTATTTATTTTGACGTGCAAGGCTAATATAACGGAAAAGCGCTGGCCTATTTACTCTCAGCGCTCATGATGCCGTTTTCAGAGAAAAGGTATAACGCAAACACAGTTAGCGAAAAAAGTCGTGTTTTTAAGCACCCGTATAAAACCGTCTTAGAATATAATTTAGTATACTAAATAGACATCTAAGTAAATAGATAAGAGATTTTCCAAAGAGTAAAACAGCTATACTTGAATAAAAACGTAACTATTTGAAACTAAATCTGTTATAAAAATGTATAACAAAGCAGCAGCAAAAGATGACTCACTCAGGTTGAGGATGATTCAACACTCCATGTGTCATGAAGCATCACCCCCTTCATCGTCAAACCAATATTTCAGCTTTCGTCTGAATTAAACCTGTGCGACAAACCGAAACTATGGTGGTGATAAAGCCTTACGTAAAAGATCTCACAATGCTGCAGTGTTATACTTTTACTGAAGCGTATTAGTGCTTTCTCTGCTCCTCACCTGCGAGTGGAATTTAAAAAAAAGTTAGATTTTAGAATCTGCAGCCTTATTTAATCTTATTTTCTTTTATTAACAATGACATTTGATTCATCCTGCGCTCTGAATCGGCTTCTTCACCGAAACAGAAGCAGCTAACGGTCATGGATCTTGTAATCAGAACAACATAATCTGGTGGTCAGAACATAACCCTAAAAGAATGTCTAAACGTCTGGAAAATAGTCACAACGACCTCTGTGGTAATTCTTACAATGGTAGGTGATTATAAGAGCACATTTTGCTATTAAGACACATGCATACTCACAAGCTGAATACGATACCAGCGTCTCTTTCACAACTTGTAACAATCCAGAGTGATGCCTCTAATAAGCCATTGTTGGCCGTACACAAACAGTAAAGCCACTTACAGACCATTTACTTTCTTCAGATGAATGACTCTTCTGGTGTTTTCAATCAGTAAAAGGAGCGGTCTTTATCTTAAAGTCTGTTTTGGTCATTGAAAAGAACAACTGACTGACAATACAAAACATGTCTGGAATCACTTTTACTGGGCGTGTTGCTGCTGATAAAGGTCACATTTAATTGTCAGATTTGTGAATGGACTTTGGCTTGGCGTTCGCTATGAGACAAAAACAGAAGTAGAGGAAAACAGGAAATATTCTGTGAACTCCTTTCGCTGACATACTGTAAGATCTGCAACAATAAGTAACTGACACACACTCGAGCACCAATCATACTAATGATCAAATATACTGTGGAGAGATACATTTTAAAAGTACTGAAAGTGAAGAAAGTAGTGCACAATCACATAAAGGAATTACATTTACATTTAAACAAAAAGGATGGAGAATTTGCTCTGTGCTGTAAAGAACTATACTAACTAGGGCTGTACTAAGTAGTTTAAAAACTTTATTTACAATGTTGAAGTTCACATTTAAAATTAATATCCAAAATGCTCGGCAGGGACTGGGCAATATATCAATATTTTATCGATATCATATGATAATAGATATTGCTTAGATTTTGGATATTGTGAAATAATATAGGTGTATTCTCCGGTTTTAAACGCTGCACTTAGACATGCTATTCACATTACTGAATTTATTTATCAAAGATCTCATTAAGTAAACATGTTTGTAAAAGCACTAAAAAGGCACCTCTAATGCATACTACTATAACAACATTTGAGCCAAACACAACTTTTTGTTGCATTAGGTTTTGAATATAAAACATATATTACATTTGTTATAGCCCTAATACTAACTATACCGTCGCTAATAGTAGTAATCACAAAACTATGAGACTTGTCTTAATTAATCTGCTAACCAGGACTCAGTACTGAACATTACTTCAATTTGTTATGCATGTTTCATAGATTATTAACAAACCCTTTAATTACAATTAACAACTTTGGAAAAAGGGGGACAATACACATCTTTAATTCAATGGTTCTAAATAAGTGGTAAAGCAGGAATTAGCTATTCCATTAGCCAATCCCCAAAAATGTTTTATCAATACCCCAAATAAAGATGGGCTATTTGTTTTTATGAACATGAGCGTCTTCTCCATCACACCATCCTGATTGCTCGGCTCCAGTGTCATTTGCTAAATTGTATCCAACATTAACAATATATTAACACATTGTGTGTCGTAATTAGCAAATACTGTTAAAGGGTTGTTCAATTTGTAATTGTTGAAGTAAATAAAAACCCATTAATAGAACAGCTGATTCTTTTGTACGTGTAAATGTCCTTTAAACACTGTTGTAAAGTGGTTAAAATGTGTATTAAGTATTAAACGTACTGTTTTCACGGTGTGTCTGGTTCTCAACCTAACAACCCCTCCTACCATGAGCCGTGTGAATGCTACACACGCACGCGCATGCTATAATGTTATGGCTGAATTAAAACAATAAAACGAAATAAACTGGAGAGTTTTCCGGGTCACGTCCTCGTGTTTTCTATTTTTGTGAAGTGAACTGCTCCGACAAAATGACAGAGTCAGAGGAGACATTTTGAGATTCCTTGTAGTGTTGCAACCAGGTAACGAAGCTAATGCTAACTTGCTAATGAAGCTTCTCCTTGCTTTATGGGGTAACACCGCTGTTAGCATAAGATGCTAACAAGACGAAAGCAATCCGACGCGTCTAAAACACCATACAGTAATCCACAGACATATATTGAACCAACCAAGAAACGAGAATACAAACGAAGGATAGTGTGTGTTAAATGTAACGTTAGAATTAATTCCTATTTCACAGCAAGCCAGTCTGTTAGCATAGCTAGCTCCAACGGGCTGTGACAATGGAATGCTAGGAGGCTAACAGTTAGCCACCAGATATCTTCTTCCTCCAACACAAAACATTAAACAACATGTGGATCGACGTTGAGCAGCCTGGTCGGTGGTTTAACCATCCCATTAATTAAACGTATTAAAACGGTGTTTCACACACGGACACGATTAATAGAAAGGTTGTTTTTCGCAGAGCCAACATACCTTCTGTACTCCCCGGTGTTCGAGCCCTACTCCGGGGCTCCGCAGTCTGGGCTGCTTAATGTTGGATCCTCCGGCCCTCCGGGCATCAAGAACCGAACCCACCTAAAGCCACCTCCACTGCCGAGAGAACCCGGTTCAAATACGCCCTAAAATATCCACAATTGGCCCAATAGAATCCTGCACGGAGGCCGATATTTAACCAAGGAGTCCTTGCTTGAACTCCAGGCAGATATAGCCTTCCCTGCCGCTCCGGCCTCTGAGTCTGATTACCCGGCTTCAGTGGGCGACACCATCCTCGCAAATTAAACAGAAGTATGACATTAATTACTACAATTAACTCTGCGGAGTCTGACGTTAGCTTCAGTGTATTCCATCTGCATCGCTGCCGGTGGAGGAATCAGGGAGGGGGGGCAGGAGAAAGCAGCACTGGGAGAGAGACACCCACACACACACACTGAGAGAGAGAGAGAGAAAGAGAGAGAGAGATTCCTGCACTGATCATTTGCAATGTATTTATCTCCCTACATTTACAAATCGATGTTTATATATATATATATATATATATATATATTGATATCATATCAATCAATCACAATACATTAATCCAAGTGGGGAGTTTCGTGACAATTGCACCATGTTAGAATAAAAATAAATACATATAAACACAAATCTCAAGTACATTGGTAAAAGACCTATAGGTGGATACTTCAATGAATATTGGAGCTATATTTTTGATTTATATTATTGAATAGTTAAACATTTATTTTCTTGTTCTTTTTGTAATGTTTTATTAAGTCATATTATTTAAATTAGTTAAAGTAGTTTTATGCTTCTTTTTTTAATGCATCTTTGGGCACTGGGTATGAGCCAGAGCACTAGTAGGCATATGGTTTTCTACCCAGCTGATCCATGCAGGATTAAACATGGAAAGCCATAGGAAAGGCTTCAGCAAAGGAATTAGAAACCTGTTATGTACCTTTGTTTGGTGTATATTTAACGTGGAAATAAATGGAACAAAAAGACTCTTGCCTGGACTTTTTTTTCCCTTTGCAAATGTACATGCACAAAAACCAATATAACACACTACAGCAGGGATCACCAACTACATTTGTCCAAGGGCCAAAATGTATCCAATAGAGTCTAGACACTATCGCGGGCCAGCGATTTTTATATAGCCCAGACTCTTCACACTAACGAAGGATCACTTCTAGGCAGGGTTGGGACTGGGAGGGTTACTTTGTAAATGTAATCTGTTACTGAATACTGAATACATGCTCTGAAAGTAATCAGAATACAGTTACAGTTACGTGTCTTAAAAAACGTATTCAGATTACTTTTAGAATACTTTCTTTTTCCATAACAGATGGGTATGTTTTGGTGAACAGGAGACACTTATTTTACTGTTTTAATGGCTTATCAAGAGCACAAACACAACATATTGGTGTCATTCTGGACAGCTCTCTCATCTGCACCCCACATAAAAAACATCACCCGGACTGCATTCTTTGTCCAGTCTTAAAACCTTTCCTTTGAATATGTTATGAATTGTAAGGTGTCCTTGGGTGCTTTGAAAGGCGCCCCTAAATAGAATGAATTAACATTATTATTTATTATCTGAAACGATGTAATAACTTTTAAAACTTTTTCCAGTCACTTGCCCCATGCATTCAGCAGCAGCAGGCCATTCACTTTGATTTGATCCCGTTATGAAATGTTATCATTTCGACAATAAATAAATGCTACATAAACGTTATCTTGCACATTTTATCTAACCATCTCCGTTTCTAACTTTCAATATATTTTTGAAAGATCTCTCTCATCCGCGTGCGGGGGCGGGGCCTAACAGAAACGCTGGGCTTGTTTGAGACGCGTTGCAGGCTTTCGGCTGTCACTACCTATGGTCACTACCCGATCTGCAGTGCGCATGTGCGAGATGGACAACTCCGGACGGCAACCCAAGTAGGACAACATTGACACAGTGGCTTTTGCCAAAGCTAAAAAAAACAAACAAGAGAGAGAGATGAGTTATTGTTATTACAACGTGACTTCACTATTATTTAACAACTCTTTTTATTGGGTTCTTTTATTTGGGTTAAGTACATTGTCAGAATAAGTGAGAAATTGATTTAACTTCTGTTAGACAGCTATATGCCATACATTTTTGCACACATTCACAGTAAATATGTATTCAGTATGATAGCTGTCGAACAGAAGTTAAATCAATTTCTCACTTATTCTGACAATGTAACCCCAAATAAAAGAACCCAATAAAAAGAGTTGTTAAAGGAATGGTATGCTCATGACACTCATTTAAAAAAAATTATCATCCGATAAAACAGACCAGTCTCTGCCAGTCTCTCTCTCTTTTTTTTTTTAATCCGATGACATTATCAGTGATTTTAAACTGATTATATACCGAAATAACATCAACACTGTGGGCGCCGCCATTTCCCGGACGTGACGTAATCCATGCGTTTGGTTTTCGAAGACACGTTGATCTCCATGTTATTTACTGTAGTTTCTCTCTTCAAATATGCCTCACTGTATCGCGAAATATTGCCATAATTCGGATAGGAACAATCCACGGAATGCTCGGTTCCATCTGTTGCCAAAAGGTAAGCATAATAAGTACATTCGGAGGCAGTGGCTAGCGAAATGTGGCCGGCCCGAACCGAGAGATTTACAGGCTCATGTATGCAGCGAACATTTCACATTTCCGGACGACTACTCTGAGAGTATGATCAAACATAACATGGGATTTAAAGAACAACCAATACTTAATGGAGATGCAGTACCATCGGTCTTTCTGGTGTCATCACCGACCAGGACACCAGTTCGGCCAGTAGAGAAATCGCCCTCTGCAAGTGTGAAGCGACGGAGGAGCAGAAGTAGTGCTCGGAGTAAGAATAAGGTATGTTATAGCGCATTTCCATTGCAGCGGCTAGCCCCGTTTTAACGTCCAGGCCAGGACAGTTTTTGGTGGCCTTTCCATATAGCGTAGTACCGACTAGTGTGTATTTCCCCCCAGTTTTTCCGGCCCCATAAAATCGTGATTCTATGGCCAGGGACAACGAAGTTGAGTATGCTAAACTATAGAGAGGGAATCGCTAGCAAGGGTGGTACTACATGCATACATATAGTATCTTATATCATCTTCCCATACACATGCATTTTCAAACATTTGGACTACCTATGTTGCAAATGTATTATCTTTTCAATTTATACACGGCATCTATTGCACGTCTGTCCGTCCTGGGAGAGGGATCCCTCCTCTGTTGCTCTCCCCGAGGTTTCTCCCATGTTCCCTTTAAACTGTGGGTTTTCTTCGGAAGTTTTTCCTTGTACGATGTGAGGGTCTTAGGACAGAGGGTGTCGTATTGTCATACTGATATGCATGGCTGAATTCCCCCATCCAATCTCTTCACATTGGTCAAAACTTGTTCCTCTGCTGACGAGTCCGAACTGAAATACTCCACCATGTTTCCGTGTGTTGACAAAGTGAACGCATGGATGACGTCACGACCATCACGTGACTACTGAAAATGGCAAACATTGCGGCGGCCAGACGGAATATACAGGTCTTGATAAAAAAGAGCTATAAAATCATTATTTACCGGGGAATATCGCTGATTTCTTCAGGGTATGGTTTAAACATAACGTTTCACTAAATACTGAAGTTTTGATTAATTATCTAATGAGTGGACCATTCCTTTAAATAATACCATCTCGCACATGCGCACTGCAGATCGGGCAGAGCTGCAGATCGGGTAGTGACAGCGGCTCGCCTCGAAAGTAGACGAGAATAGCCGATCGCAGCCGGGGGAGGTCTCAAAAAGTTCGCCTGAAGTCGGACAGCTCGGAGTCGGCTTCGTCTTCTTCTTCTCTCGGTTTTTTGGCGGATAGCAAACAACTTTAAGGTGCATACCGCCACCTCCGGAGTCGGCTTGACTCGGTTTGCATTTATAAAGAATGCACACGTGTTTAATCGTTAATGTCAGATATGTATTAAGTAAATACATTTGTTCCTGCTCAAGATTAGATTCAACTTTATTGTTATTGCACATATTACAGGTACTGAGACAACGACATGCAGTTTAGCTTCTAACCAGGAGTGCAACAAGCAGTAAAGTGAAAAGTAATGTACACAATAGAATCAGAATCAAATATAGAATGAATTGAATGATGAATAAACAATGAGGGGTATGAATACACTAGATATCAACCTGTGAGCAGTATGAACAGTGTGTATGAATATGCTAAGATATACAAAGTATGAAAACGGTAAGCAGTGCAAGTATAGTATAAAATATATAGATATTAATTTCATGATGATAAACATTGTGGAAGAATGATGACAAATGGGAATGGATGTGGCGACGTAAAACTGACACAAAACAACACATTTTGCCGAGCCAATTGGAGAGTTTCATCAGCAGCACGGGGTAAAAACCACCAATGAGCGCTCAGCTCTAGATACCAGCGAGCCGTTTCCCATCAAGCATTTAGCTTCCGCAGCCCGTGGAGAGGAAGGCCCAATCCCAAACCACTCCCTCGACCCTACCCCTCCGTGATGGAGTGAACTCCGTCTGTAGCCACACTCGCAGCTCAACGAGGCTCCCTCCTGTCAGATGGAGGGAGTAGACACAGCAGCAAGCTTTGGGACGGCCTCCCCTCTCTCCGGCAGAAACAGGAAGTGCCGTAACTGTATGTAACAACGGTTTCAAATCAGCATCTCTTAGACAAAAAGTTTAAATGAATAACTCAAATAAAACTCCAAACATCTTTCATTGTGTTTCAAAGCTCTTTTAGTTTTAAACCTGATGTTTATAAGCTTCTTAGTTTTTGCAACGGTCTGTAAATATACACAACTTTATAATAAAATGCACACATTTACCTTTTCTAGACTAAACACAGGTTTGATCCTAAGTTAAAAACATATGAGGTTATCATGAGGTTGTTAACATCGCAGTTTATCAGCGGATGTTTGCTGGAACTACTTGTAAACAGCTTGTTTCCTGACGGACACACACAGCGTGACTCCGGTCAGGTAGAGACCGGTCTCAAGTCAGCACCGCTGCAGACTCGCTGTTTGAGGGCTTGATAGCCCACTCCCCCTCCACACTCGTTGCTTTGGAACAGCCCTCAATATGGCGGACCCTCCGCGTGAACGCGCAAACGGAGGGGTAGGGTGTAGGGGGCGGTTTGGGAATGGGCCGAACTGCGCCGCCTCGCTCTCAAGGCTTTGGGCGTCTTTGTCCCGCGAGATTTCAAAGTCTCATGTGGGCCAGCCTCCAGAGCAAGTCGGACAAAATGACTAACCATCATGCAACGCACTAGCAAGACGTTGATCGCAATTGCGCAGGTCTCGCTTGTCTCAAACAAGCCTGCTGCATCTCTCTCTCGCTCAGACATGCTGCAGCGCTGTGCACACACAGTTCTGCCGGTAATGAATATTACATTTTGTGAGGAAACTTTTCCACCAATAATTCCAATAGGTATTCCAAAATGTATTCACTTCATGTTACGAAAGTATCTGTAATCAAATGACTCGTTTTTCAAATGTAACGCCAGCTGAATACAGTTAGCCTTCTTGATTTGTGTATTCTGATTACGTAACGCCGTTACATGTAATCCGTTACAACCTATGGTTACAACCCAACCCTGCTTCTAGGCTACTGTCCCGCAGCTCCTGCCTCTCTGTTGGACTCTGTCGCAGCGGGGCTACTGCTGTGGTGCGGAGCGCACAAAGCAGACTCTTCACAACGTAGGATCACTTCTTCTTCAAGGCAGGGAAGGTTTCACAGTACGCAGTCTACTGTCTCGCAGCTGCTGCCTCTCTGTTAGACTCCGGTACTGCACCTTACTCACGAGACGTTGTATAAAAAAAAAAATGGGTGGGGGGCGAACGCAGTAACCACTCCGCCAACGCCACAGGCCCCGTCACAGGTCGACTATTTTCATTTCCTCGCTCCTCGGTCTCACCGGAAGTTGATTTGCCTGCGCCATCTTGAGTACCGTCCCATGGCTCTTATTTCTGCCGGAGGACCGAGGATCGATAATGGAGGAGCGATAACCGAGGAACCACCAGACCATCCTCCGATGAAGGCCCCGTCTCAGGTCGGTTAAATGAAATCCTTGCGTCCCTCACTTGCGTCGGTTCCCTGCGTCTAGTCCCTCCCACCAGGGAAGCATGGAAACCACGAGAAGCAGGGAAATGAGTTTTCAGAGCAATGGGACGTCCTTTCCTCCGGAGCGTCACGTGAAGCGACGTCCGTTTGTGATGACGCCGCACGTCATCACAAACGCCGCACGTTTTCACAAACACCCCCGCCACACATTTACTGACACAAACATTTGTATCATCTGTTGTAGACCCCAATAAATAAAAATAAAATAAGAACTCATTCTCAAAAAAGATAAACGCCATTCTTAAAATGTATAAACAAACAATACTTTGATTAATATTGATTAGAGTGCACAATAGAAATAAAATAATTGAGAGAAGAAAAAGAGATATCTATCAAAACCCAGTTAGATTAATATTCATTGGATTGCACACTTTGTTTGTTTGTGTGGACATGTAGCACATTAACATTTTAAATAGCACTTAATGACTGACTGAATGGAAATGACAATAAATGAAAATGTAAAACGAAAAAAGCGATCATGAAAATGTTTCCAACAAATGAATAAAATGATTTTTGACCACTTTGTTGTTCAGATATATCACATATTTGTAACTAAATTAAACATGAATTCAAACAAAACACGGTATAAACTGAGGAGTGACTCCCGTGAGGTTCATGTGTTTTCTTCACTCCGCTTGGAAACTGCTCTCATGTCAAGAAGCATGAGATCAGTGCATGCACTGCATCGTCCAATCAGTGAGCGATACGCGGGGCAAGTGTCTGAGGATTTCATCGGAGGATGGACTGGTGGTTCCTCGATTATCGCTCCTCCATTATCGCTCCTCGATCCTCGGTCCTCCGGCAGAAATAAGAGCCATGGGACGGTAATCAAGATGGCGCAGACAAATCAACTTCCGGTGAGACCGAGGAGCGAGGAAATGAAAATAGTCGACCTGAGACAGGGCCCATATCCTCAGACACTCGCCCCGCTGATGCTTCTTGACATGAGAGCAGTTTCCCAGCGGAGTGAAGAAAATACATGAAACTCACGAGAGTCACTCCTCAGTTTATACCGTGTTTAGTTTCAATTAATGTTTCATTTAGTTACAAATATGTGATATATCTGAACAACAAACTGGTCAAAAATCATTTTATTCATTTATTGGAAATATTTTCATGATCCCTCTCTGAAGAACCAGCACCTTCCCGTGGTAGAGAGGTTTGTGTGCCCTGATGAACCTGGGGGCTGTGTTGTCTGGAACCTTGTGTTCCTGGTAGGGTCTCCCATGGCAAATTGGTCTCAGGCAAGGGGCCAGACTAAGATTGGTTCAAAAGACCTCATGAAAGAAAAAACAAGAAGTGAGGATACCCGGCCCGGAGGAAGCCCGGGGTCCCCTTCTGGAGCCAGGCCCAGAAGGAGGACTCGTCGTCGAGCGTCTGGTGGCCGGGCTTGCCACGGAGCCCGGCCGGGCCCAGCCCGAAAAGGCAACATGGGCAACACCTGCGCTTCTCCGTCCCGCGGGCCCACCACCTACGGGAAACAGCGATGGGGTCGGGTGCGCTGCCAGAAGGGTGGCAGTGAAAGCGGAGGGTCTCGACGGACCAGACCCGGGCGGCAGAAGCTGGCTTTGGGGACGTGGAACGTCACCTCTCTGGGGGGGAAGGAGGCGGAGCTTGTGCGGGAGGTGGAGCGGTACCAGTTGGATCTGGTTGGGCTCACCTCTCCGCACAGCGTCGGCTCTGGAACCTTACTTCTGGATAGGGGTTGGACTCTATTCTTCTCCGGAGTTGCTCAAGGTTTGAGGCGCCGGGCGGGTGTGGGGATACTCACAAGTCCCCGGTTAGGTGCTTCGTTGTTGGAGTTTACCCCAGTGGACGAGAGGGTCGCCTGCCTACGCCTGCGGGTTATGGGGGGGGAAACTCTGACTGTTGTGTGTGCTTATGCACCCAACAGCAGTTCAGAGTATACGGCCTTCTTGGAGACCCTGGAAAGAGTCCTGTATGGGGCTCCTGAAGGGGACTCTTTAATCTTGCTGGGAGACTTCAACGCACATGTGGGCAATGATGGAGACACTTGGAGGGGCGTGATTGGGAGGAACGGCCCCCCTGATCTGAACCGGAGTGGTGGTTTGTTACTGGACTTCTGTGCTAGTCATGGATTGGCCATAACAAACACCATGTTCAAACATAAGGATGCTCATAAGTGTACGTGGTACCAGAGCACCCTAGGCAGAAGGTCCATGATCGATTTCGTTATCGTATCATCGGACCTGAGGCCGTATGTTTTGGACACTCGGGTAAAGAGAGGGGCGGAGTTGTCAACTGATCACCATCTGGTGGTGAGTTGGGTCGAGTGGCGGGGGAAGCCTCTGGATAGACCTGGTAAGCCCAAACGTGTAGTTCGGGTGAACTGGGAACGTCTGGAGGAGGCCCAAGTTCAGGAGGCCTTCAACTCACACCTCCGGCGGAGCTTTTCGGGCATTCCTGTGGAGGTTTGGGACATTGAACCAGAGTGGTCAGTAATAATAATAATAATAACTGAGATTTCTATAGCGCCTTTCAAGGGACCCAAGGTCGCTTTACAGGAATTGGGGCGAGCACACACAAAACAAAACAAAGGTCAGACAGACAAAACAACAGATCGATTTAAGGGCCGAAAGCCTTGATGAACAGATGGGACTTGAGGGCCCTATTGAAGGCGTCCAGTGTGGGGATGTTGCGAATCTCCGCAGGGAGAGCGTTCCAGAGGGTGGGGGCTGCCACACTGAAGGCTCTGTCCCCGAAGGTTCTCAGTTTGGTGCGGGGGGTGGTGAGCAGGCCAGAGTCTGAAGACCGCAGGTTCCGGGGTGGGGCATGGGGGTGGAGGATGTCCGATAGGTACTGGGGGGCAAGGGCATGGAGGGACTTGTAGGTCAGGAGGAGGACTTTATAGTTTATGCGGAACTTGACCGGCAACCAGTGGAGGTGGATGAGGGTGAGAGTGATGTGCTGCCACGGCTTTGTGTGTGTTCAAAGCCTCTATTGCCGAAGCCGCAGCAGGGAGCTGTGGTCTCAAGGTCCTAGGTGCCTCAAGGGGCGGTAACCCTCGAACCTCCTGGTGGAGGCCTTCAGGGATTTGTTATCCCGGGGGACTCCCGAGGCAGTTGCAAGGTACCGACAGGCCCGAAGGGCAGCAGCCTCATCCGTGGCCGAGGCAAAGCAGCGGGTGTGGGAGAAGTTCGCAGAAGACATGGAGAAGGACTTTCGGGCGGCACCAAAGTTGTTCTGGACCAACCACCTCAGGACCCCCTCCTGAGGTGTCGGACAGTTTTCCAGAACAACTTTGGTTGCAAGCAGGGAACCATCCAAGCTGTGTACAGTAAGGATGGGACGTTATTGACCTCAAGTGTTAGGGCGTTGGAAGGAACACTTTGAGGAACTCCTGAACCCGACAACTCCGCCCTCTATGTTAGAGGCAGAGCTGGAGTATGACGGGGGATCAACACCAATCTCCCGGGGGGAGGTCACTGAGGTCGTCAAACAACTCCACAGTGGCAAAGCCCCGGGGGTGGATGAGATCCGCCCGGAAATGCTGAAGGCTCTCGGTGTTGAGGGACTGTCATGGTTGACACGTCTCATCAACGTTGCGTGGAAGTCGGAAACAGTACCGAAGGAGTGGCAGACCGGGGTGGTGGTTCCCCTTTTTAAAAAGGGGAATCAGATCAGAGGGTGTGTGTCAATTACAGAGGCATCACACTACTCAGCCTCCCCGGGAAAGTTTACTCCAAGGTACTCGAAAGGAGGGTCAGGCCGATTGTCGAACCTCAGATTGAGGAGGAACAATGCGGATTCCGTCCTGGTCGTGGAACGACGGATCAGCTTTTTACTCTCGCAAGGATCCTGGAGGGGCCCTGGGAGTACGCTTATCCGGTCTACATGTGTTTTGTAGACTTGGAGAAGGCGTATGACCGAGTTCCCAGGGAGTTACTGTGGGAGGTGCTGCGGGAGTATGGGGTGAGGGGGTCTCTACTCAGGGCCATCCAATCTCTGTACTCCCAAAGCGAGAGCTGTGTCCGGGTCCTCGGCAGTAAGTCGGACCCATTTCCGGTGAGGGTTGGCCTCCGCCAGGGCTGCGCTTTGTCACCAATCCTGTTTGTAATATACATGGATCGGATTTCACCACTGCTTTTTGCAGATGATGTGGTTCTGATGGCTTCATCGGTCTGCGACCTTCAGCACTCACTGGATCGGTTCGCAACCGAGTGTGAAGCGGCTGGGATGAGGATCAGCACCTCCAAATCTGAGGCCATGGTTCTCAGCAGGAAACCGATGGACTGTCCACTCCAAGTAGGGAATGAGTCCTTACCCCAAGTGAAGGAGTTCAAGTATCTCGGGGTCTTGTTCTCGAGTGAGGGAACAATAGGCGCATTCACACTGCGGTACTTTTCCCACAAAGGTTCATGCGAACTTAGTTCATGAGAACTCTTTTATCGCGTTCACACCAAAAAGAGCTGGTACTAAAATTAGTTCATGCGAACCTTTTTACCCCCTCGAAAGTCCCTGCTCGAGAGCAGGGACTTTCGAGCGGCTCTTTTGTGAGAAAAGAGCTATATTTCTGATTGGCTGGGCGGATTGCAAACCACGCCCCGTAAAACTCCCAACAAGTTTTGTGAAGCCGCCATTTTATTATCCTCGCATTAGCATTATTAGCATTAGCATTAGCCCAGCGCAGAAACGCAGAGAGACTAACTTATGGGATAAAATAAAAAACATGGGAGCGGTGGAGATGAGGAGATGTCGGCGTTCTGGCGATTTACTCGGAAGGCTTCAGTAGAAGCTGCTGGGACTCCCAGCAGCTTCTACTGAAGCCAGTCCCCAACTCAGGGGACTTCCGGCCGGGGACTTTGGGCGGCAGTATACGCCGTGAAGCGGTTTGCGGCCTGCCAGTAAACCCAAAGCAGAAGAAGAAGAAGTGACGTCAGCGGCTTCATTTGCCTAATCCACCCCCAGGGACTTTTTCCGGTGTGAACGCGATCTGTACTTAGTTCATGCGAACTAAAGAGTTCTCATGAACTAAGTTTGCATGAACCTTTGTGGGAAAAGTACCGCAGTGTGAATGCGCCTAATGGAGCGTGAGATAGGCTGGAGAATCGGAGCAGCGGGAGCGGTACTGCAGTCGCTTTACCGCACCGTCGTGACAAAAAGGGAGCTGAGCCAGAAGGCAAAGCTCTCTGTCTACCGGGCCATTTTCATTCCTACCCTCACCTACGGTCACGAAGGATGGGTCATGACCGAAAGAACGAGATTGCGGATACAAGCGGCCGAGATGGGTTTTCTCCGCAGGGTGGCTGGTGTCTCCCTTAGGGATAAGGTGAGAAGTTCGGTCATCAGGGAGGGACTCGGAGTTGAGCCGCTCCTCCTTCGCGTCGAAAGGAAACAGTTGAAGTGGTTCGGGCACCTAGTTAGGATGCCACCTGGGCGCCTCCCTAGGGAGGTGTTCCAGGCACGTCCAGCTGGGAAGAGACCAAGGGGTAGACCTAGGACCAGGTGGAGGGACTATATCTCTTCGCTGGCCTGGGAGCGCCTTGGGACCCCCAGTCAGAGCTGGTTGATGTCGCCAGGGAAAAGAAAGTTTGGGGCTCTCTGCTGGAACTGCTACCCCCGAGACCCGACCACGGATAAGCGGGAGAAGATGGATGGATTTTCATGATCGCTTTTTTAATTTTACATTTTCATTTATTGTCATTTCCATTCAGTCAGTCATTAAGTGCTATTTAAAATGTTAATGTGCTACATATCCACACATTCAAACAAAGTGTGCAATCCAATGAATGTTAATCTAACTGGGTTTTGATAGATAACATGTCTCTTTTTCTTCTCTCAATTATTTTATTTCTATTGTGCACTCTAATCAATATTAATCAAACTAGTGTTCGTTTATACATTTTAAGAATGGCGTTTATCTTTTTTGAGAATGAGTTCTTATTTTATTTATTGGGGTCTACAACAGATGATACAAATGTTTGTGTCAGTAAATGTGTAGGCGGGGGTGTTTGTGGAAATAACGGGGACAGAGCTGGTGTCAGACGAACAGCTGTGCGGCGTCATCACAAACGGACGTCGCTTCACGTGACGCTCCGGAGGAAAGGACGTCCCATTGCTCTTAAAACTCATTTCCCTGCTTCTCGTGGTTTCCTTGCGTCTCTCCGTGCTTCCCTGGTGGGAGGGACTAGACGCAGGTTAACCGACCTGAGACGGGGCCACAGTCAACCCCGTCGTGCGGGCCGGATGAAAATGTCTGGCGGGCCGGATGTGGCCCGCGGGCCGCCAGTTGGTGGTCATTGCACTACAGGAAAAAAACGAAAAACAAAACATAATTGGTCCACCCATCCCCCCTGCCTGAATCGCCTCCATTTGTATACTTTCGTAACATAATGACATCACTTTGTAACGCTCCCGCTTTGCTCTGCTAAGGGGCAAGACATCAAGCGTTGACCAATCACAACAGAGATTTTGTGGAAGATTAAGTAACTCCCCAGAAAAGGTGCAATATAGTGCCATGATGCACAAGTGGTTGATTTTGCTTCTTGCATGTAAATGATTATGAAATTAAACATTTCAAATACTAATGTTAGTTGGATAATGATATCACTTAACTTAATTTTTTTCTGGTCCAATAGTGGCATCTTGTAGATGTCAGAGGACGATACTAGCATTTAGAGTTGATACGCAGTGCATTTATGCAACAAAAGTGAAACTAAGACAAATCAGGAAGGATTCAGACATTTGAGCACGAGACTGTACTTTTGGATTTATGAAAACGTTGAAATCCTGACTCAGAGAGAAATCCGCCAATCCTCACTGACTGATAAGAAGCTCAAACTGTGCCACACAGGTACGTTTAATAAAGAACAGGACAAAACAGTGTTTACAAAAAGTTACAGGCCTACTCCTGTGTGCACGATTATCATTGCACAATAACTCACAATTGAAAGACAAAACCTGCATGATGATTATGTGTTCAAATAGTATTACTTTAGTTAGTAGGTCTCCAAATCCTACCTATTGAAAATCTAAGTCTGTCTAGTTAACTAATGCATCAGCCCTGCCCAATAAAGTGGCTTTTGTTGTACTCTCTGTGGGCTGGTTTGGATTTATTTTGGGTCGATTTGGAAGATTGAGTGGACTCTGGATTGTACATTGCTTATTTATTCGAAAAAGAATTCTCCACAGTAGAGGTTATCATTTTCATCTTGTGTTCTCTATATCCAACGGTCGCAACAAAACTCATGTTAGTCAAAATCAGCCCGCGCTTTAAAATATGGCCAATTTCTGGTTAAAACTGAAACTGTCAGAAATGGACTCAGCATCAATAACCCCCAAAACCACTCAAAAATTGTCCAAAGGCCACATTTTTTTAAAACTATTGTCCCAGAGGTGGAGAAGCCCCTCAAAAATCGGTGGATTTTGCAAGCCGCCGTTTCAACCGCAGCTTCTCCGTCACTCCAGTCACTAACCACGGTTGCAGCAAGCTGTACGCAACTGGCAGCGAAGTCTTCAGCCTTCGTGACATTAAGCGTTGGTCTGGACTGCTGTCACCGGTACAATGGGGATTGTTGTTAGCTTCTGATGCGCAGAAGAAAAATGTGGCCCACCCTATTTTTTACAGGCCCACCCTAAAGTACATTTCTGCCTATGCTACTGTCACATACACAGGTGTTTGATAACGTTGTCACCATGGCTCCATGGACCTGTCAGCTCCGGACAGCGCAAAATGCGTAAATAGGCGCATTCACACTGCGGTACTTTTCCCACAAAAGGTTCATGCGAACTCTTTAGTTCGCATGAACTAAGTACAGATCGCGTTCACACCGGAAAAAGTCCCTGAGGGAGGATTAGGCAAATGAAGCCGCTGACATCACTTCTTCTTCTTCTGCTTTGGGTTTACTGGCAGGCCGCAAACCACTTCACGGCGTATACTGCCGCCCAAAGTCCCCGGCCGGAAGTCCCCGGAGTTGGGGAAGGCTTCAGTAGAAGCTGCTGGGAGTCCCAGCAGCTTCTACTGAAGCCTTCCGAGTAAATCGCCAGAACGCCGACACCTCCTCATCCCCACCGCTCCCATGTTTTATTTTGTGTTGCCATAAGTTAGTCTCTCTGCGTTTCTGCGCTGGGCTAATGCTAATGCTAATAATGCTAATGCGAGGATAATAAAATGGCGGCTTCAAAAAACTTGTTGGGAGTTTTACGGGGCGTGGTTTGCAATCCGCCCAGCCAATCAGAAATATAGCTCTTTTCTCACAAAAGAGCGGCTCGAAAGTCCCTGCTCTCTAGCAGGGACTTTCGAGGGGGTAAAAAGGTTTGCATGAACTCATTTTAGTACCGGCTCTTTTTGGTGTGAACGCGATCATGAACTAAGTTCGCATGAACCTTTGTGGGAAAAGTACCGCAGTGTGAATGCGCCTATAACAGCGCTACGAATCGGCTGACCGTCAGGGGAGTCTCAAAAAAACCCACACACTAATGCAAAGCGATCCATGCACAGAAAGCGGTGTGTGTATGCAGGTTCAGCGGTTTAAACGGAAAACAAATGTGTGGATCAAAAATACATATGTAAAACAACCTAGTGCAGTACCAACCCTTGCCTCAACAGGACGCACACAACGAAGATGACGGAGGAAAAGGGGGATCGGCTGACTCCTCCCCTGGCTGTGAGCTTATTGTCTTGACTGACGAAGCAGAAAACATTGGGCTATAACGGCATAAGGATTTACTTGAAAAAGCCAACAATCCGAAATTGAAACATTTAAATTGTTACATTTATGCTGAGCTAATTGATTGAACTTTATTTTTGGCTTTTATCTTACATTTGAACATTTAGTATCTTCAATTAAGTTTTATACTGAGTATAAACAGGAGGGTTATGTTGGGAAAATACTGAATGTGCTCTTCCAATATCAGAGTAGCACATGATAACAAAGACCCTACGTAGCTGTGTACGTAACAGGATGTATGATCATTGATTACCTAGAAGAGCATCAGGACTGTTTTAGGCATATGATAGCTATGTGACAACGATTAACATGATGATTCAGCCTCTATGGAGATAGACATATGACTGTCATGTGTATTGCTTAAGCAGGCCTTAGCTAATCTTAACTAATGTCAGAATACTGCTTTGAACCGGTATTCTGCATATTGTGACTGTAACACTCTCTTGTATATAAGCATGTCAAGGACACTATTCGGGGAACCATTTGTCCCTGTGTGTGATGATACTTTCATTCTTGCAAGGATAATAAATACATGTATCCTGATGTTGAAGACCAAGCCGCTGACGAGTGATATTTTTCCTAACAACTCCACAACATTTATTTTGTACCTTTAGGTACTTTTCAGATCTGGATGAATGATGTGAAATATAATCAAGTCTTAAATAAGACTTTAGTTCCACCTGGAGTAAATCCACCAGCTCCCCTGCAGTATACAGTCATTCAAACTAGCTGCACCTTCACCAACTTTGAGAATAATTTAATGATCAGTCATTATAAAACATATATATTATTCTGAAATGGACCAATCTGCACAATGACTACTTTTACTGTTGGTACTTTAAGTTTATTTAGGTGCTAATACTTTTGTACTTTTACTTGAGTAACATTTTGCATGCAGGACTTTTACTGTAACAGAGTATTCCTACACTCTGGTACTTCTAATTAAGTACAAGATCTGAGTACTTCTCCTTCTGCATAATGTAGAGTAGCAGTCATAGCTACACTTGCTTGCAGTACAAAGACTTCCTCCCTCAGTTTTAAGGCCAGATTAAGCTGCGTGGAAGCAGATGGGACAACATGTTGATCAATGTCCTTAGACCAGTTTTGTCTTCTCATATCTCTGGATGGCAGAGAAAGAAAACTGCGTTGGTCTTGATGTGTTTTGTAGTATTCACCATTTAAAAAAGAAAATATAAATATATATATTTAAAAATATGGTCTGAGCATAATTTTACAGATTGACAATTATATTTAATTTCATATTAAAATAAAGGCTGCAGCTGTTACAAAAGAAACGAAAACAAACAGCTCTTCAGTACATGTATACTGTATTCTTTATTGAATGAAGCAAAAAAGAATAAAGAGAATTTCAATCCCCTATTATGAAAATAAATAAATTATTTTCTTTGTCTCACAGAAGCCCAGAACACCATTTGCAGCAGCTGATTTCATCTTCTGTTGTTATTTTATTTTTTAAAAACCAGGCGATTTTATTTCCTGCTGACAAGAGTTCATTCAGCTGAAACACGAAGTAGTAAATAATAAAAACATGAGACGCTCTGTTTTGGCACGAGATAAACGCTCGCGATAGATAAGAGAGAGCTAAAGAAAAGAAGCCGAGGGATTAAATCATATTCAGCAGTGCATTTGGTTGAGCTCATGTAGGGACACCTGAGGGCACAGACCTCCGCCATTTTATTCCCCAAAAATCCTTTGTCAAAGTAAGACATTAAAATCTCAATGTGCGAGTTAAGCGCTGCCATGGTGACTAGTTACAGACTTCTTCTTTAACATACCTGCTGAAAGGCAAGAAAACCCTCCACCTGCTGTAGAGATTCCACTCTCACTGTACCAGCTAGCTGCATTCCCATTGGCTTTCAACAGGGAGCGCTACATATGCTAATGAGCATTTATGTTAAACTAAAAGTAAAATGTTTCCTGCAACGCTTCAGGGGAAGTAGAGATGATGGTGATGATGACGTAATGACTGCTGACCTGCAGTTACATAATACAGCTGGAGTGTGTGTGGACGGACGGAGGAAGGTGTCTCTGTGTGTGTGTGTGTGTGTGTGTGTGTGTGTGTTTGACCTTTAAACTCAGGTTTAGGCTTCACTCCACCAGTCAACTTTTTATTTTCCCAACAGTTTGTTTCATGTTGGCTAAAATGTCTTCATGTCTTGACTGCAGAACAGAGGAAAAGGCCCAAACCTCTGTTGTTACACAGCACCAGACCTTGTTCAAAATGTTGCTGATTTAAGAGCACCATTTTGTAGTTCTTGCATTGCTCGATCAGCGTTTCTAATGTATTTAATTGACAGTGAATTTAAAGCAACAGGAGCTTTGTCATCGGTTGCATTTTCTCTCAATGACATCTCTGTCCGTCTTTAGACTCTGTATATCATGTATTACTCGAGTTTAGATGCTTGAGTATCAAATACTTTGTATCAGTAGTAGTCTGTGTTAAAGCTACATGTTGTGTTGCTGTAGTGGAGCTGAGTGCTGCTGTAGTACTGAACAGTGCACAGTACTTACTGCACCGACAGTTCATGTCTTTACTGCAGTAGTACATTGTGTACTTCAGTAGTACACTTATATACTACGAATAGATTAATAACACAATGCGTCTGCTACAATAATACCAAATACAGATACCATAATGTACACACTGCAGGTCGGTCTCAGGTTACTGGAATAAGATGTCGGAGTAACAATGAATTTCTTCAGAGAAAACGTGGAGATTCTCTGATATCAAAGTGGTACATTTACAAAGAAAAATGTTATATTCCTCGAAGATATAAAGTTACGGAGAAAAACTTGAATATACTCTGAGATAATAAATGTATATATTCGCAAGAAAATCTGGAATATTCCGGAATATTAAGTAATATATATATTTTTCCCATACAAAGTCCCCAATAAGTTTCAAATCCCCCAATACATTTCTGCAGTTTTTAAACTGCAAAATTAGTGATGATCTTTATGTAGTACACTGTGTACTTTGTAATATGCAGTACTTGGGTACTAAGTATTTGACCATGTTTGGAGAATCTGCAGTGTGCTGTAATTGTAGAAGTACGCAAATGTATTATTAGCATATGCAGTATTACAATGTGTGTGTGAGTGTGTGCAGTGAAAGTGTCAACACTGAATCCAGGAGGGTTGGGGGTCAAAGGTCAGACAGGTGAAGGTTTATTCCAGGTGTTGCAGGTCAGAGGTCACAGGTCTACTGCTGGTCTTTGAACGCGTCCAGGCCGAAGGCGTTGTCCAGTAAGCGCTTCAGCTCCATCAGGTGAGCCTTCTTGTTTCCTGTAGCTGGGGCGGCAGCGGGGCCTCTGCCAGCATACCTGAAAAGAGAGAGGGGGGGGTCAAAGGTCAAATGACCTGAGCTGACACTTGAGCTGAGATATTCACTCTCTGCCGATCGATCGGTGCTCTCTATGAAGGCCGACCAGGAGAGCCGATCACATGACGTAAAATACATGACACTTTTCTCAGTGCGCGGCAAAACAAGCTCGCCAAAATGGCTTCACCAGTCTGGCAGTATTTTAAGTAAGGGTGCAACAACTAATCGACTTAATCGATTAAAATCGATGACCAAATTAGTTGCCAACTAATTCAGTCGTCGATTCGTTGGTGACGTCATCACGTGTGTTTTACGCGCCGTTAAGCTCCAACGTTATCGGTCTTTTTATCGGTACTGGAGACATTTAAAAAATATATGTCATATGTAGTGCTGCGTACCGGTACGCCGAACCGGTACTGGACTTGTAAAAAGTTTCGGTTCAAGTCCGGTTAAAACCGGAACGTCAGGAACCAGTACTTGGACTCGCAAAAAAACTAGCACTTACGTATATTCTGGTGTCTGTGGTTATTTAAACATTCCCTGATAAACGTTATGCAGCGTCAATAAATGGGTGCTAATCCCAGTGTGCAACATCACATGTCATTTCACCTTCGACTCACGGTTTTAAAACGGAGCATTTCGCCACATGCTAATGCTAACCGGAAGTGAATAATTTTCAGAATAAAAGTATTAAGTAAATAGTGTGAACTTCCGGTTTTTTCAGAATACAACTGATTTAAATTAAATAGTGTATTTAATTCAAAATTACGCCATATCAACATTGATTTTAATTTCTAACAGTATGTATGTACATCACTATGTATGTAGTATGTACTGTATAATGTACACATGTAGAGTTGTAGAAAAGACATGGTGTACAGACAGTACAGTACACTCTGACTGTACAGTCACTACAGTGTATACTGTATAGTAGGTGTGTAACAGTGTAATGCGTATGGTCTACTCTACACTCTACCTTTCAGCAAAGCTTTAGGGATTTAGGCTCAGTCAGCTCAGGGACTGTTTGGTTACTTTAGTTTGGTAAATGAAATAAATGTTTGAACTTTGTTGTAGTTCACTGTAGTTGCTGTCATAAGTCATTTGTAGACTAAGTGGCAAAAAGTGTTATTTTTACATTTGTACTTTGTAGAGAAATGTAGACACAAGTTGGAAGGGAGCACAATAAACCTGACGAGTTTGAATTTGAGTTGATTAGGAGTTAATTTTCAATTGATAATTAGCTCACAATAAGTTCACTTTAGTTACTCATACAACTTGACACAAGCCATGGGTTCAGGTCCGGACTTATAAGTCCGGACCTGAACCTGAACCTCTGGACTTGAGTCCGGACCTGAACCTGAATGTGAGTCCAGGTACGCAGCACTAGTCATATGTATTATTTCTGCATAAACGTTATATTGCAGTCTTACGGCCCGTCCACACAGCGGCGTTGGAAGCGTCTGCCCATTCACTTTGAATGGGGTGACGTCACTTTTCGCCGAACTGCATTGTGGGAAGCAGAGCGGAGGTTTCCTGGCTTTCAGGCTGCAAAAGTTGAGCAATGTTCAACTTTTGAAGCTTCTGAAGCTTTCGGTGGAAGCGTCAGCCAATCAAATCATATGCCAGTACAAGCTCTAGCCAATCAAACCGCTGCTTGTGTGTCAGGGGCGGGAGATACATGTGATTGGTTGTTGGTCGAGCTTCAGACACGCCCGCCGGCAAGCTTTTTCCAAAGCCGTTAGTGTCGCCAACTCGTTTCTAATATGCAAAAAGACACAAAAAAAATGCGTCTATGGTGTTTTTTCGATCTTTCCAATCTAGACGAGATCTCTCTCTCCCCCCCGTCTGTGTGCGAGTGGGCGGGGCAGTTTACACACACGCGGCTGCTACATGCAGCAACACACTGCGGAGATGGCGGAGAGAAGCGCTCCAAGGTGTGGTTAAACTTTACCCGTCTCGATGTGGACAATGCTCGTTACCAAAAGTGCAATAAGAGTTTAGCATGTCAGGGCGGTAACACGAGCAGTTTGTCTAAACATGTATCAAAAGTGCTCCACATCCAGACGGAGGAATGCACCGGGTTCCACTGTCTTTCTAGCAGCTCTGTAGCCCCGTCCAGAGGAACGTTTCCCCGTCAGGTGTTCTGTATGCTAGCAGCAACACACGGAGCTAACTACATTATACAAACATGGGCTAAAGATTAACTGAGTTATTTATTTTGTTAAAGTTTCAGCTATTCTGTTTACAGTTCTGTCATCACATTATTTAATACGATTTGTTAAAACATGTTGTTTCTTTTGATGAGAAATATTATTTATTTAATTTAAATAAAAAGCAATGTTAATTCTGTTCACAATTTGTTTAGTTAATTTAATAATATATGTATTTTTGAATCAAGTATTAATCTTTATTGTCTTCATTGTTAGTTTCCACATGCCTAAAACAACCTCAAGCTAAATCTAAAGTTGATGGCTAAATAAGAGCGCTTGAGAAATTGTGCAAGGCGTACAGTAATAGTCCGAATAGTCGATTAATCGTTTCATTAATCGATTATCAAATTAGTCGTTTGTTGCAGCCCTAATTTTAAGGTGTCCGAAAAGGAGAGTAAAATAGCGGAATGCGACGTGTGTGAAGCAGAAATCCTCCAGCTCCACTCGCTGTGACGGACCGGTGAGCGGAGCAACACACACTAAGAGTTAGACCTAACACACTATTTGATCTACATGGAACAAGCTAAACTAGTTATACATATGTTTATTCTCCACTGTCGGGTCACTCATTACTGGATCAGTGAGCTGCAGGAGATACTGACCGGCTGTCAAGAGAGAGAGAGAGGAAGAGAGAGCGCTTCCTCTCATCTCCCGTGTTATTCTCCAAAGTTAATGTAAACTTGAATAAGGTACTTCATTTCAATGTAATACTTATGTTGGTTGTTGTTTGTGGAAGCGCCAGTGAATGAGCTCCATTAACTGAGTTTAAACATCACTTTAAATGGAAGATCCCCATAGGCCCCGCCCACTCGATCGGTATCGGCCGATACTGATTCCGGCCCCAACATTGGCGATCGGAGCATCCCTAATAATAGGTGACCTCTAAAGTTACTCACCATTCCAGCGTTCACACAAACAACAGATCGTATGTTACGATGCTTATTAAGAGTTGTGAGTCTTATGCTGTAACTTGCGAGTGCAAACATGCGTTAAACCAAAAGGCGAAGTATGAAGGCTATCCTAATTACTGTAGTAGTGACTTTTGTAGCGTTGAAGCCATTTTCTTTTACTCAACTTGTTTGAATGGTGATGTGCACGTAGCAGATGTGTCGGCCTAACAAGTATTATTTATCAATTTGATTTCTATATATTTTCCTACAGTTATACTAATTGTGTTTCATGTTGATAAAATGAGTGGAGAGAGAGCAACTCACTTTTTCAACCCTTAAATTTGAATTCAAACCTTGGTAATAAAGATATATATGTGTGTCCGTACCGTTAGATACTGGGGTATCTAAGTATCATTTTAGTAGTACTAATAGCCAATTATTAATGCATTTTCCCATTTCCTTTCCAGCATGCCAAAGCACCTGCTTCTCTGCAGGAGCCTCACCATCTAACAGAACATGTTGTGGCAGCTCTGTGCTCTTCTCAGTGACGTTAAGCTTCCGGTAAACTACAGAACCAAATCGGTATTACTAACTAATTAAAAAAAGGTTAATAAAATGTGCCCCCCCAAATCTTAGCATTGTGAAGACTTTTGAAAGGTTGCTTTAAGACCTTTAACTCAAGCCCCTGCTCAGAAGGAGGACAGGGACGCTCACCACACAGGCTTGGCTCTCTGGATGGTGGTCCTGATGCGGGGCTTCACGTAGTCGTAGTAACCCTGGTTCTTGTGCTCCTCCTGACACCACACCAGGTCAGCATTGGCATAGAGCTCCGACTCGGCCTTCACCTGGTCGAAGGGGAACGGGGACAGCTGGAGGGAAGAAAGGGAAACACATTTTAAAGTAATGTACTGAACAATTAAACATGTTGTTGGAAGAATTAACTAAATGCTACGACTCAACTGAGACACATCAACACTGGTGTTAAATTGCCTCTTCTTACTCAGATGAATGGATGGTTGTTTCATGGGTTAGAAATGGCCTGAAATCAGCCCTGACCCCTGAAGGGTCAATGCTGACAAAGTCAGGTCAGAAAATCTATTTGCAAAAAAGATTATTAACGCCCTCAAAATCAGAGGGGGAGGTCACTGAGCAACTCGTCCTTAAACTGACCGCCGGGCCAGCAGCAGGTCGGTGAACACATATTTAGCCGTCCACTCCTCATTAAACTCTCGGCTTTTCTTTTGTCCACTCATTGTTACAGATGCAGGTTCAAAGGTGAATTAGGTTCAAAGGTGTGTGTGTGTACCTGCTCCATGCGGGCGATGGCCACAGTAGACTCCATGCCTCTGTTCTTCCTCTCTTTCAGCAGCTCGTAGTAAATCTTCCCCGTGCAGAAGATCAGGCGCTTCACCTCCTCCGGGCTCTGCGACGCCAAGCCTCCCTCTGGGATCAGCCTCTGGAACTGAGTGCCTGCAGGAGAGACACTGAAGGTCACACGGAGCCCTTTGAAAGACTATTTTCATTATGATCAATTATGATTAGAATGGTACCAGGAAGCATCATGTCAAAGCTGGATCTGGCTTCTGGGAGACGCAGCAGAGACTTGGGAGTGAAGACAATCAGCTGGAGGGACAAACAGGACGTTTATCAGCTCAAATCGTCATTACACAACCTAACTGAAGTATCAAGAGTAGACAGAGACAGTTCTTCAAAAGTGAATAGAATAGGATAGAAGAAGAAGATGAATAGGATTAGGAGATAGGAGAGGATGAAGAGGAGAAATAGGAGGAGGAAGAGCGAGTGCTCGTATATATTCAGACAGCCATGAGTGTGTGTGTGAGTCTCACAGGCTTTCTGAATGGCAGAAGGATCTGTCGTCTGAGGACATGGAAGTAGTTTCCAGGAGACGAACAGTTCACCACGATCCAGTTACAGTCGTAGAGCTGATGCACCGCAAAGTCCTCTGTGAGGCTCTGAGAGAGGGGGAGAGGAATTGCTTTAACAATCATATACAAGAGGAATACTTGCAACCGAAATAATTAAGCCCTAAAGTATAGCTGCTAGAGATGCCTCTTCAGGCTGTCCATCAGTTATCCATCCTAACTCTTGGTACCTGCCTCAGGCCACGAGAGTGAGTCTAAAAATGGCGGGTGGCCGTGCAGCTGCGATGTGATTTTTGAAAATGGTGTCTGACTTCGT
The DNA here is from genome assembly GCF_902827115.2 of Pseudochaenichthys georgianus. Classification (NCBI taxonomy): domain Eukaryota; kingdom Metazoa; phylum Chordata; class Actinopteri; order Perciformes; family Channichthyidae; genus Pseudochaenichthys; species Pseudochaenichthys georgianus. Next base: position 3,389,602 of record NC_047511.1, on the reverse strand, counting down.
CTTGGAGAAATTACCTGCTAGAATTATGCAGAACAAATCTCACATGTGCAACAACGTATGACGCGCAGCAGCGATTCTTTTGTCTTAGGAAACTGTCTTATTTTGACATTGACAAGACCACAACGTTCATGTTTTATCGTGTCAATTCTGTCTTTTTCTTTAATGTCCCGTTTGGTAACTTGTGCTAAAGAGCAGAAGCTCTCTCAGTGAGATCATAATGAGATGCGATGTCTAAATAAATGAGATATTGAAATGAGCTGGGAAAACACATGTTGAACTATATTGTACCAGAAACAGGTAATGTTGTGTTCCAAAATCAGCCAGAAATGATCAAAAGTAGCTTTTAGATTTTTCAACTCATTTATTTATTAACTTTCTGGATGACTTGGTTTTGAAATGTGTTTTGATATGATGGAGCAGAGGGTTCTGTATTGGAGATTTGCTTGCTTCCATGTTGTTTTGGAATTTGTGTCATAAAGGATCCCTTGTCTTTTACCTGCAAACCAAATCTACCTACCTACAACTAAATAACCTTCCATATTAAATAAACATACACAATGTTAATCCCTTCAGAAATCTGAACAGTGAGACGTGATCTCGTCCCTCTGTGGGATACAGGTACGACAGCGCCTTCAGAATAGTCGTGGCACACAGGTGACATAAGCAGTTATAATAAACTACAGTACCACACTCATCGCACAGTGGACGGAGGAGCGATATGTTTCAAGGCTGATCACTAATGCACCAGCGCTTACAATTTGTCTTTTTGAACTGACTATATCTATTTTCTTAATGTTCAAAGAAGCGTATGTATTAAAAAGAGGACTGTTGTGATCTCAAAGTGCTCAGAAGCCAAAACAGCAGTTTTACCGGCATGACGTCGGGGTCGTCGTTGCACATCTGGAGGAATCTCTCTGGACGAGCTGAAGAATGTTCCGGACCCTGCGGACACAAACAAGCCATCACACACTTATACACACTCTCAGGGGTGGGCAAACTCTTTGGCTCGGGGGCCACTATGAGTTTTAAAATGTAACGGACGGGCCGGGCCAGCAGCAGATCGGTGAAAAGATATTTAGCCGTCCACTCCTCATTAAACACTCGGCACTCATTGTTGACTTTTCTTTTCTTTGGTCCACCCGTTGTTACAGATGCAGGTTCAAAGGTGAATTATTGCGTCATTGCGTCATCGTTTGCGTCATGACGTAACTGTTTACGTGCCTTCTTATGACCCACACAGCGTTTTACGTCGCTGAATTTCTCCGCAACACCGCTCACAACAACATCAATAGAGGACTGCGTCGGGTAGTTTTTAATCACACGAAGCCAGATTAAATTAAATAACTACTTCTCCAACTTATACCTTTCTCCAGAGTGCTGTTTATTAATGTGATTCAGCGGGATCACCGCCCGCTGCAGTGCTGCTCTTCCACCGGAGTTTAGTCTACTCTACTGTTAACTCGTGGCAGCGGCCGCTGGAAAGTCTTCACTGTCTGACTGTCACACAAGCAGCCGATACATATCCCCCATCCCCATCAGTGAATGTGTTTCAGTCTGAATTGACGCTGTTTGGCAGCACAACGCTGTTATGAAAGTTTCTCTGGCATTCTACAGGTGATGTTGGCATAGCAACCGAAGCTAATCAGACTATTTCGACTACATGTTTATCATATTGTGGCATAAACCGTTTTCTACACAAAATAAACTGAATTTAACTCCTGTTAGCCATATGCCATAAATGTTTGCACACATTCACAGTAAATATGTATTCAGTATGAAAGCTGTCTAACAGAAGTTAAATTCATTTCTCACTTATTCTGACAATGTACTTAACCCCAAATAAAAGAACCCAATAAAAAGAGTTGTTAAATAATAGTGAAGTCACGTTGTAATAACAATAACTCATCTCTCTCTCTCGTTTTCCTTTTGAGCTTTGCTAAAAGCCACTGTGTCAAGTGTCCTACTTGGGTTGCCGTACGGAGTTGTCCAATATGGCGGACCATCTCGCACATGCGCAGTACAGATTGGGCAGGGGGACAGATCGGGTAGTGACAGCGGTCTTTACTATAATTTGGACAATTTTGTACCAATATTCAGCAGGCCGGATTAAAAAGCCCAACGGGCCGTATATGGCCTTAGTTTGCCCATGCCTGCTCTGGATGCAGCTTTAAAGGTCCCATGTCATGCTTTTCTGATTATTACCCGTCCCCTTGTGTTATGAAGCTTGTTCTGCATGTAAACGTTCTGCATGTAAACGGTCTGCAGAGTCACAACCCCTCAAAGTACACCCTAGCGAGTAAAACTCTAACACAGAAAAGACCCGTCTGTGCTGCCCCAGAACGCCTCGTTGGAGATTTTTTGTTTTTCCATATTTTTCTTCTTGGGTATAGTGACGTATTGGGTATAGTGACATAACGACTCCACGGACCAATCCACGGACTTCCTCACACACACTCAATCTTTTCTCAGCTGCAGCTCCGCGGATTTCTCAGCCTGAGACAGCGAGACGCGGCGAGGCTCGGCCTGAGCACACACACAGACTCACAGCCAGGCTGCGGGTTTCGGGCTGGGTTTCGCTGTGTCTCGCTGACCCCAAGCAGCAACTAGGAAACGACACCAGTAAGCCAGCTCCATAGCCGCAGGAAGTCATTTTACTTGGGGGGTGCAGCGAATTGTCAACGGGGGGGGGTAGCCTCGCTGCGTGGACACGGTGGACCTCTGTCGCCCGTCAGCGCAGCTTTAATGATGACGTTTAAAAACACATTAAGAGCGGTGCCGGCCGTGAGCGAACCGAGCTGTCAACGGTCTGCAGCACCCCCAGCACCCCTACTTCCCGCGGCTATGGCCAGCTCACACTGTCCGCTCCAGCAGCGAGTCCCCCGCAACGTCCCCCCAACACGGCACCCAGACCCCACGCAGCATTCTCATCTGTTTGTCCTTACTGGTGACATTTTGTGGTTGCTAACAAACGCCATTGTAACACAAACACTGATGTTCCGCTGTAACAGTGGTGGACTCATCAGAACAGAGTGGGCGAGCTGACCAATCAGAGCACAGTGGGCTCATAGGGAGGGGGGGGGGGGGCAGGAGCTCCAACAAGCTGCTTAGGACAGAGTGAATACTCAGACTATACAGAGATGCTGTAGTTTGGAAAATTGAACAATGTAAATCTATTCAAGTGGAAATGGCTATGACGTGGGACCTTTAAAGGTCCTGGTATCATTATGAAACATGAGGAATCCATTGGTACCAGGTCCAGATAGCTAAATAACGCTCCTACATTTGGTTCAATGCTGGGGAGGGAGAACTGGCCGGGCCAATAGAGTGCTGCAGGGATCATTTACTTAAACCCGGAAACTAGTTTGCAATCAAATCTCCAGTTCCCTGGTCAAGTCAGCTTTATTGCGAAATGTTTTTTGTTAGGTGCCAGAAATAAGGAATTAAAAATCACAGTTTTTGTTGATATGTTCCTCTTTATGATAGGAGTTAAACAACTTATATTTTCCACTTAAAGATCACGGATAAATTAAAGTATTTCAGTGATGTATTTTAAAATGACGTCTTAAACATTGTTGTTATTAATGCTAGCCTGCCATTTTATTTAAAACATGTTTATAAATGTAGTTTTTAAAAAACATTATTGTTGGGTATATTTTTCCAGTTAAATTGGAATTAATGACTGATTTCCTTTTTCCTTATCACTGAACTTATATCTTTTTTTCAATATAGTATAGTAAAAGTATTATTATATTTATCAGCCTGTAGTCTCAGACATAATGTCTACACCACGCTGTACGTGTGTGTGTGTGTGTGTGTGTGTGTGTGTGTGTGTGTGTGTGTGTGTGTGTGTGTGTGTGTTCCTCACCATGCCCTCCATGCCGTGCGGCAGCAGCAGCACGATGCCGTTCTGCCGGACCCACTTGGCCTGCCCGGGACAGATGAACTGGTCGATGATGCACTGGGCCGTGTTGTGGAAGTCTCCGAACTGAGCCTCCCACAGGATCAGAGCGTTGGGACTCGCCATCGCAAAACCCAACTCGAAGCCTACAGACACACACAACAGAAAACAGAAACGTTTATGCTGTTAATCTGCAGACAGAAGACTAGTCTAGTTTTCCTATATTCATCAGTGGTGAAAGAAGTACTCATATTTTGTACTTAAGTAAAAGTCCTGCATTGCAAATGTTACTTAAGTAATTACAGTCGTAGTCATGGAGCTAATTTCCTGCCATAAGTCCTCAAACAAACTGAACACGTTTTACAAATGCCTCACAAATAGTGTCATGTTTCAGAAACAAATACAGCACAGGTATTACAAGTGCACTAAAATATTTTCTACAAGTATAAACAAATAAATACGAGAGACAAAATGTCTAAAGAAACAACATTCAAACAGAGGGGGTTGAGCAGAGCAGGTGACAGCCCCTGCCAGTCTGACGACAGCCTGTTTCGCCATCCGATAACAGACTTCATTTAACAATATGTTAAATCTCTCATTGAGAGATTTCAGAAGATTTCCTTAGAGAAAAGAACCTCTCTGCTTCAAAAGGGAGGGTCTGATATCTTTAATAGAATATGGGGGTGGGGCCTCTGGTTATGCTCCTGGTGTCCAGAATGAGGCCATTCGGAGCTGTATGTGCAGCTGCAGAGGAACAGTGAGGCCTCACCGAGGACTCCGTACTCGGACAGCGAGCTGTTGCAGACGGTGTACGGCGCCTGGTCAGGAGCCAGGTGGTTCATGGGAATGCAGATCCTCTTGTCCACGTTCTGGTCGTGGAGCACATGGTGACGGTGGCTGAGAGAGGACGACAGGTGGAGGGTGCAGGACAACATTACAGAACTGTGTCATTTCATCTCATGCTTTCTCTCTGTTCTCCACTGCAGGACATCAACAATTGTTTATGAGAAGCTTACTTGGCTGGTTCTTACCAACCCAAGAATATTTCATTTCAATCTCTTGATTTGATCATTATAAGAAAATAGATACCAAAGTTATTCGATCTTAACACTGACTCCCCACTTCTGCTTTGAGCACTGAAGGGTTTCTGGGAAGTGGTAAACGGGTGGTGTACACTAAGGATAACCCAGGCCTGCCTGGGGAAATGGAGGGAGACATTATTATTATTCCCTTGCTTCACTAGGTTTGAATTACAGGTGTGACTGCCTGAAAGGTCTGCTAAATATATGCAGCTACAATGAATCCCACATCACTCCATCGTGTGTAGATCAAGGACACCAATGATGTCATTTGAACTTGAAGTGATGTTCTTTGAGGGGAGATTAGAGGTGTCCTTCCACAGGTTATCAACTGTTAAAGGACAGTTTAGTTCTTAGATGCATACACATCTATTTTGATGTTCCTGGACATTGTGAGACTGTTTTTTTTAAGCAAATTACTTGAAATGATCTCTAAACAATTGTAAATATTGAAAATATGTTGAACAAAGAAAGTTGGAAACAAAAGGCTGCTTCACACTCACACGAGGCAGGTAAGGTACAAAAAGGGGAAATGTTGGAAACTGTTAATGGACTTCATCTAAGGGTGATATTTAGCTTTTATAGATGCAAAACAATTAAAACATTTGATATTCTGAATCAGGATAGTTGTCTGTATGTTGAAACACACTTCTACATCTAATACAAAACAGCCGTTTCATTTCCTCCAGAGAGAACCTGACCCTCGACTAACTTTCTGCTCCTGAGCCGAACTAAAATTCAGTCCAAGAACTCGCCCACAGCGGGAGGAGAACATTGGAAGAGATGGACGCAGATGAGGTTCTGGGTGATTACCTGAAGGTGCCTCGCTCCACGTCCTGCCCCGACAGCCTGATGTGGGTCCCCTCCTGCAGCAGAGACCCGAAGGCCATGTACTCTCCCAGAGCCCAATCCACTGTGCGGTTACGAATCATCTCGCCGCGGCTTTTCAGGATACGACTCAGACCTGAAACAACGAAGCATGATCACTGAGGGTCAGAATACAGTCTGGATGGCACCATTCATATGATTTTAGAAGATTAAAGAGGACATGATATTCTGCTCCTGTTCAGCTTCACATCAGTCCGTTGTGTCTCTACTGGGACATGTCTCCATGCTTTGATGTTAAGAAAGCTCTTTATTGTTGTCATACTGCCTGCACCTCTTTTCACCCTCTGTCTGAAACCAGAGCCCAGTCTGCTCTGATTGGTTAGCTGGACGGCTCTTTTCTGATCGGTAAACTGCTAAGAGATGTGTCGAAAATGTCCCAACCCTTTAGCGCATGACATGCAATGTGTTGGAGCGCTAGCCGAGAGCGCAATTGTTAAACGGGGATGTCATTATGTTACAGAAGAAAACAATGGAAACTATCTGACGTGAACCTATGCACATAATAGGGCCTCTTTAAAAAGATTAATAATAAGTGCTTTATCCAATGCTCAAAGACACTTTACAGTGGTATAAACAAATACAAAGTTGAATAAAAATGGCTACTTAAACAACATTAATCACACATTAAAAGCCAGACTGAAAAGGTGCGTTTATGTCAGTGTCTTAAAGGTGGGGAGGTCAGTGCACATATATATATATTAGTGCTGTCAAAATTATCGCGTTAACGGCGGTAATTAATTTTTTGAATTAATTGCGTTAAAATATTTAACGCATTTAACGCATGTGCAGAATGGCCCGCCCCATACGTGCCACCAGTGGCAGCGCCAGGGTATGGCTGGGGTAGGCTACACCCATACCAAGAAATGTTTTAGCCCCACCATGAAAAATGATGTTAAAGTAAGCAAAATAAAGTCTGCCAACTCGCGCGGAGTAAATTGCACAGACAGCAGTTAGTAAGATTGATTTCAGTAGCCACGGTTTTGAAAACTTTTGTCACGTAGTGATCGTCTTCTCAATAGAACATCTTTGATAACGGCGTGGTGTTGTTGCAGGAAGTCCCGACGGAGAATACTCTTGCTGTAGTACAGGGCAGAGCCATATAATAGTAATACTATGGCTCTGGTACAGGGGTGCACATAACTGGTACGCAGGTTATGTAATCTGAAATGCGTACCGTCACTTGTGTCACAAAGCGCATTTGCGTACCGACGTACTTGTGAAGCTTTTCCAGAAGGCGGTTCGATCACCGGACGACAGAGTCGGTCTCCGTGTGCACAGACAGGGCTGCTGTTAACGTCGGTCTGTACAACGGAACTGTGCCAAAACTACGCCAACCGGCTGCGGAGGGAGACTCCCCCCATCACTGGAGAACTGCGCTAAAACAGCTGATTCTCCACCCCCCCCCCCCCTGTCGACTTTCCTGAAGTACTCCCCCGTTGATAGAAATCAACAGGTAATGAATTAAGACCCCACGGGTTGATGATTGATAGGTGTGTGGGTTGTCTTTCATTTTGACATGCAGAAAAATGTTATAATAAACATAGATACTGTATGTCTTTTTTTGTAAAGCACTTTGAATTGCCTTGCGTTGAAAAGTGCTCTATAAATAAACTTGCCTTGCCTTGCCTATGTTAAATGGATATATCCGCCTGCTTTCATTTATCTTTCCATTCCCAACAATATACATAAATAAATGGCATATTTTGGACATAGTTCGAATGGTGATTAATCATGATTAATACATTTTTAAGCTGTGATTAATCTGATTAAAAATTGTAATCGTTTGACAGCCCTAATATATATATTACATATATATATTACATATTTATATTTCATATATACATATACATATATATATATATACATATACATATATATATACATATACATATATAGTATTACATATATATATATTACATATATATATATATAGATACATATACATTATATATTAACATATCACAATATATATATATGATTATAACATATATATATAATTACAATAATAATAATACATATACATATATACATTATATATTACATATATACATATACAATATTATAAGACCATATATAATCATATTACATATATATATATACATATACATATATACCTATATATATACATATATACATATACATAATAATATAACATATATAGTATAATTAACATAGATAGATACCATATACAGATATACATATATATATACACTATATCACATATACATATATATACACTATATATACTATTGACATATATATATATACAGATACATATATATATATATATATTACATATATACATATACATATATATATATACATATATATATATATATATTACATATATTACATATATACATATACATATATATATATATAATATATATATATGTATATATGTAATATATATATATATGTAATATATATGTAATATAAATATAAATATATATAACATATCTTAGAACTACAAAAAGGCAGAACTGTAAATAAAGACTATTTACTGCACGGATGATTTGTTTGTTACTGTTAGTTAACGGTGCAAATCATTTGCCAGTCAAATGCATTATAAGGCGTCAGACCTCCGTGGATGGTGAAGTCCTCCACAGGGACGGACGAGGCCACGCCCCCGATGTGGTTCAGCATCTCTTCAGTCAGGCCGGTGGAGGGGCAGCTCATGGCCTTTGGCTGTCCATCCAGAGTGAAAAAACCTGAAGACAAGAGTTCAACATGTCAACTACCTGACAGAGAGCCTCAGAAACTCAGTGACCTGGGCTTCATTTAGAAGGTTGGAAAAAGGATTCCAAATCAATTTGAATGCTCTGCAGCATTTCTATCATTTCCAGTATTTTTGCCACTATTGAAAAAATATATATGTTACTTCACAACATGTTTATATATCTAATGAGAATATGAATAGAATAAAAATAATTTTGTTATAATTAAAAATAAATCTGCAATGTGTCATGAAAGACATTGGAAGGCTTTTTGAAATCTTAATATAAAGTTGATTAAGAAAGTATATTAAGTATAAGTAATTTAAATAAGTATATTTTGTGTACAGCCCTGAAAATTAAGGGGAAGGCTTCAGATCCTGACTCTGATCAGTGTGAACATACATTTCAGGATTTTCTTTAATAATAAAAAGGGAAACATCTGAAGGCCATCGATCGATTTGACAGATTAAGGCCCTACAAAGTCATATGTCTGAACAAAAGACGCAAAAACTAATTTCGTTAAGATTGCATTTTTCTAATCTGCCAGTCAAGGCGTTTTTTACTGGCCTCTGTTGTCACTGCAGAACATTCTTTCTTCATCTGCTTAAAAGTGGCCGCACAGTGCCTTTTCATCGCTGCCCTGATAAGCTTGTTCTCTATGATCGCTATGACACTTTGTTAAAAACAAGGTAATTACAAATTATGATTTTACAACCCCGTAAAAATAAAGGACAAGAAAATATTATAGATAGACACAAACGCATGGTCTCCCCCGTCCCCTCTCCCCCTTACCAGGCCAGGGGGAGTCCAGCCAGTGCTTGATGTGGAGGATCTTCTCGTCTTTGGAGCGATTGTATGCCTCCTCACAGATCTTGTCATATTTGGCAATCTCCTCCTGCAAACAGAGACCGAGTGAAAGAAGAGAGGAGTGTGTTTAGTGCCAAAATCAGTTGCCAGACATCCACACACACAGCAGTAGCAACGGGACAAGGGACGGACATCGCTATGTTTAATGATGCTAACAAAAATAATCTAAATGTGTTGTGTGACGACCCGGCTAGTGGAGATGTAAAGAGAGCAACACATTTCACGTCAACAAGTTACTAACCCCTAGATTCCACGGGTCCGTCTGCGCCGCGTTACGGTTCCTTCGTCAGCCCAAAACTCTGCTGTGCTATTTTCTAACGGTAACAATAGCTTGGTCATGAAGTCATGTGATGCTGCTCTTTCTCATCCCGTCACGCAGGTGATCTCTGGGCCTCCGTTACGGGTTGTATTGTTGTTGAAAAGTGTTCCCCTTCCCCCACGTCTGTCGTTGATTGTGTGCACCTGGTGTCCTGTGTCGTCTCCTCCCCCCTCGCCTTGTGCTGATTAGAGTGTGTGTATTTAGGCTCTGTTTCCCTGTCTTAGAGGCAGGAAGTGTGTGTGAGATCCTGGAGGCTGCAGGCTGGGCTCACGTGAGCAGCAGCAGCAGGATTGAGGCTGTGTGTCATGTGTTCATGTTTTAATAAATGCCCACACCGGGTTGTATTGTTGGACGTTCTGCCTCCTTGCTTGGTCGGGCCGCTCAATTGTCAGCTTCACACTTCCGTTTCTGATTTCACTTCCGTTTCTTTGAACGTTTTGGTTTGAGAATATTTCAAGATTTCACAAAAGTGTCGGTCACTGTTGAATTGGAGAATAACTTTCTGCCAGAAAATAGAGCTATGTGGAGACGGGAAAACTCGAAGAACAAGAAGTGTCTTGTTACCTCGTACTCCTGCCGGCTGACGGCTTGCTCTGCGATCAGTTTCTCTGCATACTTCTGCAGAACCGGCTTCTGCTTCTTGATCTGTTTGTACATCAGCGGCTGTGTGAACATCGGCTCGTCCATCTCGTTGTGACCCATCCGACGGTAACAAACCTGCACACACACACACACACACACACACACACACACACACACACACACACACACACACACACACACACACACACACACACACACACACACACACACACACACACACACACACACACACACACACACACACACACACACACACACACACACACACACACACACACACACACACACACACACACACACACACACACACACACACACACACACACACACACACACACACACACACACACACACACACACACACACACACACACACACACACACACACACACGTGTAAGTCTAACAATCTCACAACAATTTGGAGTTTCTACCTAAAAGCGATGACACTGACCAGGTCGACCACCACGTCTTTGTGGAACGTGGACCTCCACTCGGCGGCCACCTTACAGACGTAGATGACGGCCTCCGGGTCGTCGGCGTTGACGTGGAAGATGGGAGCGTTGACGACCCGAGCCACGTCGGTTGGATACGGAGAGGAGCGAGCCACACGAGGATCTGTCGTGAAGCCGATCTGGAGACACAGGGTTAGAGCTCAGTCATCCATCTGCCTGTTCGCTTCCTAGAGTCCTCCTAACTCACATAGTTTGATTGATTGTTAATTATATAAGAAATAAAATGTGTTTTCTGTAAACATCCTCTCAGGTTTGACTTCTCAATTATATGTTGCGGATTACCAGTTGCGAAACCAACTTTTTTTCTTTCTTGTATCTGTTCAGTTGTAGATAAAAAGTAGCTAAGTAGAATTACTCAAGACCTGTATTAAAGGTGGGGAAGGTAATGTTAGAGAAACCAGCGTGCTCTAGAATTTGAAAATACACGACCGGAAAAAATCTTCCACTTCCTCACAGAGCCCCTCCTCCAACACACACGAACGCGCACATGACCAATGAGGGCACGAGATAAGTCTGTGCCCAGATGGAAGGCTGACAGGCAGGTAGGCCTTCCAGTTACTTTAGCCGGGCCGGCTCAGATGATTGGTCGTGCTTTTTACAGCGCCACGGCTTCCACAGATGACATTTTGTATGGATTTTTTGTCAAAGCACTTCAGATATTCATTGCTATCGGGATGTTAAGAGCACTCCATGGAATATAACAACAAGTGTATCTCGAGCCGGTTTCTCAAACTTACCTACCCCACCTTTAAGTACAATTCTGAGAGACTTTAAATGTGTTGCTACACCTGGAGTAAATGTACAAGCTGCCCTGCAGTATACAAAGGAAAAAAAAGCTTTGATAACACATTAATACATCAATAATTATAATCAAAACATATACATTATATTACATGTCTTTCTGGATAATGAGTACTTTTTTTATTTTATTATTATTATTTTTTGTACTTCAAGTATATTTTGGTGCTAATACTTTTTGACTTTTACTCGAGTAACATTTTTAAATGCAGGACTTTGACTTGTCCTGCATTGTAACAGAGTATTCCTACACTCCGGTACTCTACTTTTACTAAAGTACAAGATCCAAGTCATTTTTCTACCTCTGGTAAAAAACAGTGCAGAGAAGAAGTGATGAACTTCAGAAAGAGAATTGCTTGAGTACGTCTGTTCAGGTATGTTACCTGGTTGTTGACGACAACGTGCACGGTGCCGTGCGTGGTGTAGGACGGCAGGTGAGACAGGTGGAAGGTTTCGTAGACGACACCCTGACCGGCGAAAGCTGCGTCTCCGTGGATCAGGATGGACATCACCTGGAGAAGAACAAATTCAATTAATCTGTGTTTTTTTAGTGCATGCTTTCGGTTTATCTTTATTAGAATTGTTATTAGCATTAGCATGGACCATTCTTTCTGGTCCACACAAGCATTTGGACACTACCCACATAAAACACAACAAACAAATCACGGTTACAGTTTGGTCAAAATTCAACAAAGCATCTGGTAGCATAGATGCTAAATGGAATACAGTCTTAAAAAACCCTCAAAGCACTTTTACAAGTCAGTATTCAACCTACTTTACAAGCTAGCTAACATTCACCATCTACCTTACTAGTTAGCTAGCTGACCAGCTGATCTCATACAGCCAGCAGCTCCTCCCAGCTCCAAACATCGACGCAAACTTCCAAACACGGGTGATTGGGATGATCTTAGCACATATTGGTAATCCGATTGGTTACTTTCGCTCCTGAAAAAGTGTTATAACTTAATAACAGTCAGTTTAAAATCTTAAAAACAGTTCTTTGGCTAGAAAAGGTTGGTAAAGCTGGCAAGACTATCCAAAGTGATAGCCCTTACGCTCACCAGAAGTAACTGTGATAGAAATGATTGTATAAAAGCTAATCATGTGTAATCCTAGTGAAATATAACTATAACAAAGGACAACAGGTCCTTGAGGAAACATGCGGTGAATCCTCAAAGCTAGTTTAGAAGCAATGTCTCTTTTAAATGTCGCTTGGTTTTGACTGTTACTCAGCCTCACCCGCTTGCCGTCGTTGTCTCCACAGTAGAACTGCTCAGCTTTGACCTTTCCCTGCACCACGGGATCCACTGCCTCCAGGTGAGACGGGTTGGCCATCAGAGACAAGGTGATGTTCCTGTCCGTCACACGGTTGATACGCCGATGGTACATTCCCAGATGGTACTTCACATCTCCAGAGCCCTGAGGAGGAGAACCACAGCAAAGGTCACTTCAGAATGTCAAGATGTGCGGCTCCAAATGTATGCAAGACAAAATGAAAGAAAAATACAAGTACTATACAGAATTAAATGTGAAGATATGCTTTTTTGAAAATGTTATGCTTTGTTTAGGCAACACACATGGCACTAAAGCAGAGACCTCATCAGCAGCTTCCAGTTTGGAGTCAAACTGACAGAAGATCTGTTCCAGCTCCTTCCGGATCACGTTGGCCAAGACATTCAGACGGCCCCTGAAAGAGGAGAGAGGTGAGTGCACCGACAAAGCTACGTGAGTGGAAACCCGGTATTAAAAGGTGCTCCTTTGAGAACCAGGGCAAACAAGTCATGTGCACCCCTGCATATAAAATAGATTTCATATTTATTATTGCTACATTAGCATGATCACATTTTAACTAACCAACTCCGTTTTGTAATTTGCAAGATCCTTACAAAATGAGTCAGATTATTTCCCGCTCTCTTCACTCCATGAGATCTCGATCTCTCTCTCTCACGATGGCGGAGAAAATGGAGCCTTCAAACGTATAGTTACACTCTACAAGGATTGATGTAGACTATGCTCGCAGAAACCAGGAGACCTGACCAAACATCTGGCCAAACCGCATCATATTCAGACGGAGAAAACTTGTAGTCGTAGATCTGTTGCCCCAATTGCGAGTAACGTTGCCACTGCAGGTATGTTCTGCACGCAGGTATGTTCTGCATGCAGGTATGTTCTGCACGCTGGTATGTTCTGCACGCAGGTATGTTCTGCACGCTGGTATGTTCTGCACGCAGGTATGTTCTGCACGCTGGTATGTTCTGCACGCAGGTATGTTCTGCACGCAGGTATGTTCTGCACGCAGGTATGTTCTGCACGCTGGTATGTTCTGCACGCAGGTATGTTCTGCACGCTGGTATGTTCTGCACGCTGGTATGTTCTGCACGCAGGTATGTTCTGCACGCAGGTATGTTCTGCACGCAGGTATGTTCTGCACGCAGGTATGTTCTGCACGCAGGTATGTTCTGCACGCAGGTATGTTCTGCACGCAGGTATGTTCTGCACGCAGGTATGTTCTGCACGCAGGTATGTTCTGCACGCTGGTATGTTCTGCACGCTGGTATGTTCTGCACGCAGGTATGTTCTGCACGCTGGTATGTTCTGCACGCTGGTATGTTCTGCACGCAGGTATGTTCTGCACGCAGGTATGTTCTGCACGCAGGTATGTTCTGCACGCTGGTATGTTCTGCACGCAGGTATGTTCTGCACGCAGGTATGTTCTGCACGCAGGTATGTTCTGCACGCAGGTATGTTCTGCACGCAGGTATGTTCTGCACGCTGGTATGTTCTGCACGCTGGTATGTTCTGCACGCAGGTATGTTCTGCACGCTGGTATGTTCTGCACGCAGGTATGTTCTGCACGCAGGTATGTTCTGCACGCAGGTATGTTCTGCACGCAGGTATGTTCTGCACGCTGGTATGTTCTGCACGCTGGTATGTTCTGCACGCAGGTATGTTCTGCACGCAGGTATGTTCTGCACGCTGGTATGTTCTGCATGCAGGTATGTTCTGCACGCTGGTATGTTCTGCATGCAGGTATGTTCTGCACGCAGGTATGTTCTGCACGCAGGTATGTTCTGCACGCAGGTATGTTCTGCACGCTGGTATGTTCTGCATGCAGGTATGTTCTGCACGCTGGTATGTTCTGCATGCAGGTATGTTCTGCACGCTGGTATGTTCTGCATGCAGGTATGTTCTGCACGCAGGTATGTTCTGCACGCAGGTATGTTCTGCACGCAGGTATGTTCTGCACGCTGGTATGTTCTGCATGCAGGTATGTTCTGCACGCTGGTATGTTCTGCATGCAGGTATGTTCTGCACGCTGGTATGTTCTGCATGCAGGTATGTTCTGCACGCAGGTATGTTCTGCACGCAGGTATGTTCTGCACGCAGGTATGTTCTGCACGCAGGCAGCCAACACAAACATGGGTTCATTTAAAAAACTAAAACGGTAACCAATTGTTGCTTTTGCACTAAATAATTCTTTATTTGATTGTTTTTGCATTTCCATCCCCATATTAGTCTATTATGATTTGTTACAAACATACATGTTATTTATCTTACATAAAGCAATGTTAATTCTGTTTCCAATTTGTTTAATTCTCCCTTATAAAACAACAAAAGAACCGATACAAATACTGTTAAAGTACCGGATCGATAAGCAGCATCGATAAGGGGAGTAGCACCGTTAACATCTTAGAGATTTCCTGTGTGTGTGTGTGTGTGTGTGTGTACAGTATTGATACATGAATGAGTGTGTGATACCTGTGAGGCATTCCCATGACGACATTCTCCACCCCGCTCTCAGAGGATTTATCGATGATGGTTTTCAGAGCCGGGATCAGAGCCTCGCAGCCCTCCAGACCAAAACGTTTCTCTGCAGACCATTTCTTCTGCAGGAACTCCTCAAACCTGCACAAACACACTTTTCAGAAGCTAAACCTCACAAGTCAATCGTAGGTTAGTACGGAACATGCGTCATGCCTTTAACCCGGCAGACCCTCCCCAGAGACCTGTGCAGATCCTCATCAAACACTAGATGACATGACGGTTGATGGGAGGGCTCAAGAGGCAAGTTATATGACCCTGACAGCGTCACTGCTCCAGTGAACTCATCTGAATATAGAAGAGTGGGAGGTGATTGTGAAAAGTTCATCCTGCCTTGATAACAAGCTTCAAAAAGGTATGTATGATCTGAATATGGTGCTAGTTTCATCATCTGAAAGCTAAAATGACCAGAGCACAAGTTTTTGACATCACACGTTAATCTCGCAATGCGCCGTGGTGTTTGGATAAAGTGTGGCTGTACATCGTAACCCTGGGGTAATGCCACCGCCTCGTAGCAAAGAACACTCACCGACTGGCCTCCATTTGGCACATGCTTGCCCCCCCGACCCCTTCACTCTGTGCTCTTTCGTTGTTTACGGCTTCCCTCCAGATATATAACAAACGCCTGACGTCTGACACATATTTGGTATTATTGGTTTATTCCACTCATGGCAATAATTATAAAACTAAATATGTACACTTTAAGGAGTGTTTTTGTAGCCCATGATGGAAAGGAGCAGGTCTTTTTTAACTGCCCCTTGTTCGATGGTCTGTCAATTACAGCTGCTTACACATACTTGGTGACATGGAGTCAAGATCACAATGAGAAATCAGCAGGTTACCTGGCAATGCTGACATCTTCAGCCTTATTATTCTTTCTTTAGACATTTTCTTAAAGCTAAAGATGTTCATACAGCCCTTAAAGTCATTTGATAAAGAATTCCACCGTTTAACACCAACTACAGAGATACACTCCCTTGTTTGCTGCTCATCCCCGGAGTTTAAAACAAGTTGATTTTGTATATTTGCTGCTAGTATTCTGTGTTTAGCTTGATCTACACGTGTGTGTGAGAGGAGGAGAGAAAAAAAAAGCTAAATTCCAACACCCACTGTTGGGTGATATCGATTTAGTTATTTCACAAATAACAAAACAGCATATATATATATATACACAGGGTGGTCCTTAGTGCCATGTACATTTTCGAATTCATTTATTTTAAGCTCCAACCACCCGAATACATTATGAGAGTCAAGAAAACTCTCCTGGTGAATTTTATTCAAATTCCAACAACATGTACCCCTCCCTCATCAACCTTGAAGCTCAGCCTCAGTAGGGTGGTCCTTCAAATTGAAAGTCTAAGCTCCAACCCCCAGAATTCATTCTATTAGTCAAGAAAACTCTCCTGGTGAATTGTTTCCTCAATCTGACAACATGTACCCCTCCCTCAACATGTACCCCTCCCTCAACATGTACCCCTCCCTCAACATGTACCCCTCCCTCAACATGTACCCCTCCCCCTCATCGACCTGGGCTGCCACCCCAGCAGCCACGGTGCTGCAACTGAGGCTACACTTCAACTTCATATCTATATATAGGCATGTTGCGATGATTACCTAGTGGAGCGGACCATGCGGGCCAGCAGCGTCCTCTTCTCCTCCAGATCGAACTGCATCACTCCCGGAACCTCGAACTTCTGTCTGATCCACTGACATTGCTCCAGGTCGTTGATGAACATGAACTCCACCCCAATGTGCTGACAGTACGCCATCTGACAGAGAGAGGAGAGGAGTTTCACCCGGACAGCCAACTTTCACACTCACGTTGAATATCTTTGGTCCGGATCAGGGAAGTCAAACATACGGCCTGCTGACTTTGCACAGCGTTAAAATGACAGAGGACACATTTACTGCAATCTTATAAACTTTTATGTATTGTGTACATGTAATACATGTAATACATGTATAAGACATGGGGTGACTTAACCTTCTCCCTTAATAGTTCCCACTGTAGTTTGTATGGTGGTTTTCAGGATTACTACATAGGCCTGTCGCGATAATCGAGAAATTGACTTATCGTACGATAACTAAAAATGGACTCGATAACTTTTCTGAGCTCGATAAATTGCCGTTTACATGAGGATGTGACCAGCCTTTTAGCTAGGAGCGCTGTGGCTGCCGGCCACGCGCACTGTGAGGGGCTGACACACAGCCAGGTCAGGACACTCCGCGTGCAGCAGCCACATTAATAATATAGCGACAAGCGGGAGACAACGTGTGACTTACTCGCGGGGAATTTAAAGTGAAATTGAATTGGTTACAAAACCTAACTACACATCTCGATTCTCCGGTGTGGCAGTATTTTGGATTCAAGCCAAATCAACGAGGCGAACCAACGGACTTGAATGAGCAGGGCGGTGTGTCGCATTTGTTTAAAAAAGGTAGCAACAAAACCAGGCAATACCACGCATTTTAAACTACATGTAAAACACAACCACCCCATTCCGTTTCCCAACTGGGAGCAAACTGGGTTGTGTGTGATTTAATTAATTTATTATAATTTAATTAATTTGTTTTATTTATTATATATCATTTAATATTATTTCACATTTCATTTGCAATGTTGAATGTTCAATAAAAGTTATGTTTGAAAGGATGTACTTGAATTATTATTATTATTATATATTGTCATTATGTCAGTGGTCTAAAATGGTCTTACAACGGTGCCGACAATATTATCGTTTATCGCAATCATTTCCAAAAAAATTTATCGTCCAAAAAAATGAATTATCGTGACAGGCAAATGAATGTAAAATAATGTCTTCTTGACAAGTTGTTCTGATCGCAAAATACTATATTGTTCATTTCCGGATACTTGTGATTAAATGTGGTGTGCCGTGTAATGCACATGTGGAAATGATAAACTGAGGCATAATATCTTTTCCTGAAAAAACGTCAGGTTGTTCATAGCTCATTAAATGTCAACATTTTTAGCACTAAAACAAAGGGGACAATTTGGAGTTGTTGTTATTTACAGGTTATTATGCTGTGATTCTACTGCTCCGGCCCACTTGAGATTCAATTGGGCCGCATGCTTTACAGGGAGCTGCGTCTGAGTTCACCTCCAGTCGACGGATGATCTCCTTCAGCGGCAGGGCGGTCTCCGAGCCTCCGATGAAGGTGGTGGTTGGCAGCCGGAACACCTTTTCCAGGTCGGACTCATCCAGACCGTAGAAACCTATATGCCCCATGATGCACCAAAAGGACGGAAGGGGAGTAGAGGGAGGGAAGGTACAAAAAGAGGGAAGGAGGTGAGAAAAGGTTGCAGGACAGGGCAGAAGGGAGGGACACCAAAGAGATGGACAGACACACAAACAAGGCCGTGGACAAATGGAAACATGCAGTTTATGAGTAAGTAATGAAGAAGTGGATATATGGAGAATGAGACATTATCCCAAACATGCAGACAGGAGGAAAGAAGAGGGCAGAGTGGAGAGTAGTGATGGGGCAGTTTGACCACAAGAAGCGTGGGGATGGTGGGGATCAATACAAAATGAGTGGGAAAGTAAGGAGAGACATAGTTAGTATCATTCATTAAAGCTAATCAAACATCAGACCTGAAGGAGCTCAGGATTAGCCTGCTTATGTTCAGACTCGAATATCCCCCAAGATATTAACTATTCCCTCCGATAGACAACACAGTGCCCAGCTGTTTTAGGAAATCAATCACACTTAGAACTAAAAGAAACTGAAAGATTGTGTAAAGATCTTTTTCTGTAGTAGGAACCATTTGGCATGGAGCTCCTGTAAGAGGAGGCAGGACATGAGAGAGGGACACGCATGTTGCTGTTTTGAGTCCGAGAATGAGATTTCTTGTGAAGAGAAATAGAACACTAGAAAAATAGTAAACTGTGTAGTTTGATTAAACTCTGTTGCAGATTATTAAGAGCAAAAGCAGTATCGATAGATAAACAGGTCTCCATGACTACACTAAAAGGTCAGCTTTCAACTGGAGTTTAAAAAATAAGCAGCATCAGTATTAATATTCGGACCCCTTGAATATGTCTACTAATTCCTTTGACACAATGAAACGTGTGTGTGGAAGGTTTTGAACACTCCTGGGGGCAAGAACAAACAAATAAAGTTATTCTTGTGATGCAACAGAGTTTTTATAAACTTTAACATTTGATATGGTAGTTAATGGCAAGAGGCAAATCATTGATTTGATCCTTTTGCAACTGTGCTATGAATACACATATCATGCAAATGGAAAGTGAAACGGTTTTGTCCCTGTCTTTGGTGTCCCTTGCCTGTACAAAGTATTTTCCAATCCTGTTCAATAAGCCACCAACCGCAACATGGCTATAACCTTAGCATGTTTGAACTTTCAAAACAGGAGGACACGTAATCAAAGAGGGGAACTTCCCTACAACTCTGGCCAAGGCTGGTCTCGTCCCAAACAAAACACCCAGCTTCAGCAAAAGAGGAGGTTATGACGTCACCAACTCATCTTAAGCAGGTGTAGTGCGTGTATTTCACAGTTTTATACTTTTTACTACAAACAGGCTTTACAAAAAATGTAGAATTAACTTTGAAATGTATAAACATCTTAACACAATTCTAACAGGATGTGGACCACCATTCCTTCGAATAAAGAAGGACTGCAGAAGGGGAGAGACAATGCCCTCTCTTTATAGCAGAAAGTAAAAGAAGTTCCAAACAGAGCAGCAACGTGTTCATTACAGCGGCGATGAACATTGGGGGGTTATGGGTGTTTAATTGGTTATTTCTAACTTCAAACTGATTATGGGATTATTAGCGGAGGAATGTGTTATGAAGGAGAGAAGAAAGAAGGAGAGAGGAAGTAGAAGAAGTGCTTTTTGTGTTGGGCAAAATGGAGTCTTGGACCCAGGTCAAACCGCTGTGCACTGTAAAGGATCCTTAACTCCAACGACGGGACCACCTTAAGGTGCTGTCAAGGTTGGCTTTATTTGCTGACATCGCACGTCCTCAAATGTGGCAATTGCAAATGAAACGAGGCAGGTCGTGCAGCCCTTGTATGAAACTCCTCAACACCACAAGTCACAACCAACAACGGGGCTAACAGCCAAGCTGGCCAATCAGAAAGCTCCGTCTCAAAGACAGCAGGCAGATGGATCCAGCTCAGGCTTGCATCACTATCCTCACCTCTCCCCCCTACAACCTATTCACAGCTGCCTATTAGGGCCATCATAGGCCAAATTAAAAAAAAACTTAACCTGAGAGGGGGAGAAAATATGTATGTAGTGAAATCATATTTCATCTTATTTTGGGGGCGGTTTTGGCGCAGTGGGCTAGAGCGTTGGTCATCAGATTCACGAGGCATTGGTGAACACCAGTTCGAACCCGACCTCCACTGCGTCAGGCCGTTGTGTCCTTGGGCAAGACACTTCACCGTAACTTGCTCCTGTGGGTATTGTCCACAGTAATGACTGTTACATGTGTAATATGTGAAGCGCTTTGAGCACTGGGAAAAGCGCTCTAATAAAAATGTAATGCAGTATTATTATATTTGTAAATAACGTGACATTGATATTCTCTGAGATTAAAGACATTTTACAAAATGAAAATTTCTTTTGGAATTTGTTTTGTTTATCCCCATAAATGTACCGCTTAATATCAGAGAATATCCAGGGTTTTTAGTCATTACCCCCGCTCTCTTTATTCATTTGTATTTTGTGTTACCTAAATTGGCCCCGATATGCCGTGGTGGAGGGGAGAAGAGGAAATCCAAAGCAGGACGACACGCTTCTTTTCTTAAAAGGCATTTTCACAAACTGACACAAAGTGAGTTTCCGATGTTTACCGCTCTGTCTGCAGCCGACACTAAACTGAGCAGTAGTCTGACTCTGGAACACAACAACACTCAGTTTACTGAAGTTTCTCAGGATAACAGAGCTGCAGGGATCAGAGCAACCATTTTAATTTATGCTAATTTCATAATTTCATGAGCTGGAAATGAGTGCAGCCCTGAGCGGTTATCTCCAACCATCAAGCAGGATGTATAGAAGACAATAATACCTTCTGCAGGAGCAAACTAACTGATAACTCTGTTATCTGGAAGCAGCCAGCTAGAAACCAGCAGGTGATTTGTAGGCGAGATAAAAGCAGTGAGGTATAGAAGCCCATTTCTGCTAAGAAAAAAAAAAGAAGTTTTTAGCCTTGTATTAAAAATGTATCTTATAAGTCATTATAATGAGAAACTCTCAAAAATATTGATTTAGTTACTAAAAAAACCCATTAAGTTTCCTTATTTATTTGACCTTTTAGATATGTTTTACAATACCAAGTCATTCTTACGAGATAATAACTCATGAGATACCGAAGTCATTATTTGTAATGCTTTCGAATATTATTCTGGCATGCAAAGTCATCATTATAAGAGACAGGGTTCATACACTTTTTCACCAATGATTTTCAATGACCTTCTCCACGACCTTTACCTAATTTTCCATTACCAAATAAATGACTCTTTCTCAGCGGGTACCACTGAAAATGGTTTTATTTTAACATGGGAACCGGAAAATAATGGTCTGAAACATGTTGCTGCCTATCTAAAACAAATCAATGGTTAGACTCTACTAGCTTCTACAGGCCTAAGCACAACTCAATATCTCTCACCAGCAAAATACCTCGGTCAGTTAAATGCCATTTTACATTTCCTTACTAATACGATAGAGTATTTATTATCATTATAGTATTACTATTTTGGCGATTAGATAAAATACATTAAATTATATTTGATGCAACTTTAGTTACATTTCCATGCCTTTTCCAAAACATTGGGGGAAAATATTGTTTTCCACTAACTCTTCCAGGGCCTGGAGTTTGCATTTTGAATTTCCATGACTTTTCCAGGTTTTTTAATGACCGTAAGAACCCTGAAGAGAATCAGTCAGTATTTTTGAAATACTCTTATTATTTTTGAGTGTGACAAATACTACGTTAGAAGAACTACAGTTGGTGGCTGCCAATATTTTCTCTAATTAAAAACACACTGATGTTAGGACCAGTTTTTGGCTTACATATTACATTCATAACTTTATATCTTGTGGTAGGTTTGATTTTTTTTTATTCTTGTTTGACTGTGTTGGGTGTCTTTTATGTAAGAGATTTTCTGTAAATCAATCTAAACTTTGTCTTTGGAAAAGTTCTTACATGATTGACAAAGGTGCCCCCTGATTCTGATATCTTGAGGATTTTAGAAAGGTCTTGATTTGGCTTAAAGCCGAGTCATTCTGACAGAGATGAAAGACTAAAATATTTCAATCTTGTAATAGCGGTAGAGAAAAAGATACGATGTTTTTGTTAAATGAATATTCATATACTTGAAGGATATTATGACCTATGTTTTTGCCTACAGCTCTAGAAGACCTGATTCAAGCCGAGCATGGAGTTAGATCAAAGACAGTAAACTTAAGCATCAAAAGAAACAAAACTGGAACCGAAAAGAAAACATTTGCATTAAAAGCATGTTAATAAGAGTGGTAGAAAAGTGGCATTCTCTCTTCTCTGCATGTGATTTCTACGTGTTCTGTGAGATAACTCGACAACTCAACACAGAAACCTCTAGTCTGTTCTACGGTACTGGACAGAGCGGGAGCTAGCAGCAGCTACAAGGTGACAAAGCTAACTACAGCCCAAACATACAGGAGACATTCAGAGGTCACTGACAACTTGTACTGGAGCAATTTCTACATTAGCTGTAGGAACAATATGTTATGAATGTTTCCTGTTTATCGAGGCATTCAAGAGATTTTAGGCTCTACTTCACGTCTGATAACACCAAGAAAACATACATCCTCCACAGGAGTAAAGAACAGTGAGCCTGCAAGTATTAGCTGTCACCAACACAATGATCTTTTTTTATTGTTAAAGGAGGCTTTGGTCAATATATGTAACGCAATGACCCTGGTTTCTTTTTGGAAAAGAACATAAGATCATGTGAAAACCACAAGAATATACTTTTTTTTAATGTTAAAAAACACTTGGCATCTATTCTTAAGCGTTACATTTTTTTCATTGATTGTAAATTATTTGTTGACTGTATTTTTACATTTTGTAGAAACAACAAATTATTTTGGTGTTTATAGTACCTATTAAGTTTGTTTTTCATCCTTTCTTTATTGACTCTTCTGCTGCTGATTTTTTAGGGCGTTTCAGAATCATGAGGAGTTTGTCTCAATGTATTATATTGAATTGTATCATTGCATTTTATACTGCTCTTGTTTGTTTTAAGTCTTTCAAAGAATATTAGAAAAACATTTTGGGGCCTACGTCTCATCGTGTTGTCAGTCATACATAAAAGACTTGTGTTAATCTCAATAAAGCTTTACTGGATAATAGAATAACTGATATTCTGGATTTTCACGTCTATCCGTGTGTTTTTATACCCTTGTGCTGTATGTTTTGGTATTAGCAGTGACTTTAGTTGATACAAATATTTGGCCAACCAAATTTGACTGATCCATATTAAAGGTGGGGTAGGTAAGTTTGAGAAACCGGCTCGATATTCGCTAGAATTTGAAAATACACAACCGGAGAAAATCTGCAACTTCCTCACAGAGCCCCTCCTCCAACACACACGAACGCGCACATGACCAATGAGGGCACGAGATAAGTTTGTGCCCCGATGGAAGGCTGACAGGCAGGTAGGCCATAAACTTTTTACAGTATTACGGCTTCTACAGATGAAATTTTTTTATGGATTTTTTGTCAAAGCACTTCAGATATTCATTGCTATCGGGATGTTAAGAGCATTCCATGGAATATAACAAAAAGTGTATCTCGAGCCGGTTTCTGAAACTTACCTACCCCACCTTAAGTAGATAGTGTCTTTGTTCATTATCACATTAGAACCTGTTGGATCGGTGATTCCTTTGATTTATTATCTTATCATTAAACAAACAGTTCTTGAAACCATTGTGTTTGAATAGAACTATTACAACACATTTAAGTACAATATAAATCGAATTGTCGTTTTTTTAGGGTCTTTACTTCCCACTTTAGTCTAAGCAGTGTTGACAGTGGGTCCCCAAAGATGCCGATATTGGCAGTCAAGATTCATTTACTCCTGTGGAACCAAGTTTCATGAAAGCAAAGAGAGCAACCCAAATGAAAACTCTCTTTTCTTTTTGTGAGTGCAGCGACCTCTACAGGAGCTCAGGAAGTCTGAAACAGATCCTGCTGTCAGGATCTGTTTCAGACTTTCTGGGCTCCTGTAGACATTAAATGCACCGTCCTGCATCTACGGGCTTCACAGCAATGTGCAGGGATGCACTAGCGTTGTCTGTTCTCGTACCTCCTACCGTTAGGATTCTCAGTCTCTCCTTGAACACAGCCACGTCTGGAAGGGTCACCAGCAGAGGGCAGCAAAGGGAGAAACACCCAGACACCGTTAGGGACCTACGACCCCCTCATAAACCTATGGCCATTTTACGCCACCTTCACAACCGTCTACAGCAGGGGTCTCCAACCTTTTTAGGATGAGAGATACTTTAAAAAAAAAAAAAAAAAAGTCGTGAGCTTGAGGGTGGACCTCACCTCCTCTAGGGGGGTCCGGGGGCATGCAACCCCGGGAAGATTTATTTTTAAATGTTGAAGTTAAATGCATAAATCTGGTGCACTTTGAGCACAAAATGAATTTCTGGATACAGCTCTCAACACTCAGATGAAAGGGAGCTGTACACTTTTCAATAATCTAAACATCTTTAGAATATGATCACAACCAATAATAAATCATTTAAACTGGTTTATTCTTATGTTACCTAGTTAGCAATCTTTCTTTTTCTTTATGCATATTTTACTAATCATTCTTTTTTTTTACTGTCCTATAGTACACATTGGAATGATTAAACTATATTAAATAGATAAAGGTGTGCTCTCGCCATCTCTCTCTCTCTCGCTCACAGAGGCTGTGTGCTCCTCCGTGGCGATGACGGCTTGCGTTAAAAATAAACAATAAAAATGTGTAAAGTGGGGGGGGGGGGGACAAACGGGATTTCGAAAAGTGGGGGGGGGGACTTGTCCCCCCCTGTCCTCAGTGGAAATGACGCCATGCGTGTATGTGCGTCAAGCAGAATAAATATATAAGCAAGTTGCAACACACACACACACACACAGTAAAACTCTGCCCCTCATGTGCTGTATAGGCTGGCACGACTAGGCTGTTCAATGGGGCTGATGTATTGTGTAGATTCTGCCAGAAGGAAAGGTCACACTCCTTATGAAGTGTGCGGTGTGGTGCCGCTCCACATTGCTTTTCTTCCCAACGGCAACGCTGGTCCCGCAAATCAAGCAAGAACGTGATTGGTCGATATTCATTGTGGGGGAGGAGGGGTGTTAGATAGATGTAGAGTTGTCTTAAGTAGATAGAGTTCGTTATGATTGAGGTTTCGTTTATGCATAGGGTAGATTCTTTTAATTACATTTCTTCTTTTTTTTGTGTGTATTTTTTACATTTGGGATTTGCTTGGCGAGCTACTTATTGAGGGCTTGCGAGCTACCGGTAGCTCGCGATCGACGTGTTGGAGACCCTGGTCTACAGCTAGAACTGAGCACAGCACCGGCCCTGGCATCTCAGCGTCCCCACCACCTTTTTATTCGTTAAGAGAGAGTCCACAGGTTAGGCGTTAGAGTGAAGTGGTAGAGAACAATGGATGCGGTCAACACCATGCTGCGATACAGAAGCCACACCACAACCACCCGAACCACCCAGGGGGGTCCCAAAACAGAAAGTCATTCAGGTCACAGCAGGGACTCAGCTTATTCCTGAACACGACACTGAAGTCCTCCGTTTAAAAAAAAAAAAAATGTAAATACACAAACCTAGGCAAGCCTCGTAAGACAAGTGTGAGAACAAAGAATCTGGTGATCTCTTTTCCTAATATGATCTAAATAGAGTGGTGCAGGAATCAGTCCTAAAACCCGGAAGGTTCCCTTGTATTAAAGACGTTTTATTAAGTGTTTTTAATAAAAGATCTGTGGACATAAAATACTTCAGTAAATATGCCACTTGTGAATGTCTGAAGATTCTATGTGTTACAAAAACAATGGTTGCTAACAACATTACATATTAGCATCATGGCCCTGAAAATGAGGCGCATTTAACGACCTGCCAACAAAACAAGCTGCAGGAATCAGGCAAGCTATAACAGCTGAGACCTAAGTCATGTCAAAGCAGAAGCCAAACAATGAAAAGCATGTCTCAACCAGCAGCAGCAGGCCATCAGCTCAATGATGCTGCACAAAGCTAACAGCTCAACCGCAGATACATCCTTAGAGCCCAAAGGATGTCAAACTGCATCTCATAACTCTGCATGTCTCCACTCAAGGTCTGCTCTGGAGCTGAGAACCACACCACCCGAACTTCCTCAGCAAAAGGAGTTTGGATGCTTAAATATGCTTTGTCCACGTTGGCTTATTATTGACTCTAAAAAACCTGTGGATGTCCCTTAACATGTGTATCAGGATTACTTCCACAACACTTTAGGACAAAATCTATTTCTGCCAAAGTGAATCCAATTAAGATCTTTGCTGACAGTCCTCCCAAACAACGTGACCCAGGTTTAAAAAGGCCTTTTGGGGAGGGCTCTTTAAGGGGACTGTTTCACATCAGTAAGGTTGAAAAACGAGAACGTTTCAGAAAAATGTAATTTATACATTTTAATGAACGGACTATCCAATGCTAATGGGGATCCCAATGAAGACAAAGACAACAACAGTTTTTGGTTTGAAATGTTCTTGAGACATTTGTTGTATACAAGGGAGTTTTAGAAACTTTTATCTAAAGACTTTATAGTTTATGAAAACATAAGGCAAATAATCCCACTAACAAACATGATTAGAGTAGGTTTTAGGAACATTGGTTGTGAACGAGAACGTTCCAGGAACACTCAAGTGATGAAGAAGGTTTTAGGTTTCAGTAAGAGTCTCTGAAACATATATCGTACACAAGAATGTTCAAGAAGTGTCTAGTTCAGGATAAAGTTTCAGAAGCATCATTGTACACAAGAAGGTTCAAGAAGTTCTCCTGATGTACAATAACATTTCAGTTTTAGAGAGAAAGTTGTTTCTCTAAACTCGTCAGTTCAGAGAAAACAAGGCAGCGAGGCAGGCCAGGAGACGACGAGGGGGGAGGGGGATGGATATATAGAGACGTTGTGCTTGAGTTCTAAGGGTTCAGCTTCTCACCCAGCTTGTCGGAGGAGGTGATAATGTCATTGGGGACACACGAGTCCAGATCGGTGTCCATGATGCCGAGGGGATCCAACTGGGCCACATGGTGCCCTCGGATCTACAGGGAGTGACAACAGCACAGAGCCCCCCAAGGACAGCAGGAGTGGGAGGAGGAGGAGGAGGAGGACAGGACGGAACGGAACGTAAGGAAGGAGAGGGTGAAGAAAAAAGGAGGAGGACGACGATACAAGATGCAAAAAAAGCAAATCCCGCAAGAGATGAGGATGAGAAGCAGGATGAGTGGAAGAAAGGAAAGATATAGAGAAGGAGGAGCGCCAGAATAGAAACATTGATACCAGATCGGACACAAAAACAAGGAAAGAAGGACAAAGTTTGAAGACAGAAGGGTTAGAAGAGGAAGGAGAGAAATATAAGGGGGGAGGGGTGGGAAGAGCATCATTAACACAACAAGCAGGAAGTAGTTTGTCTGTTCTCTCAGTGCCGGCGTTCTCACCAACGTCCTGGAAGCCGGTATTCACCGGAACATCATCAAAATTCACACAGCTGATTTCCAGAGGATCCAAACGGGCATTGTGATGCCCCATCACCTGCACATACACACACCTGGTTATCACAACACACACACACCGCTGACAGGGAGGCCTGGTTCCTGGAGGTCTTCACAGGTACAGAATACAGATAAACTGAGTCTGGGTGCTTCTTTGTTTGTTTCACCATTCTTTCATTTCAATACGTTTTGATTGAGATTGCATAATAAGGCAAGTACAAGTGGAAATTCAGCAGGATAATAACTGTGCTTTCGTTGTTTAAACCGAGACAAGATGGAACTGATTGAAGTAATCCTCCTAACGCAAGTATTATTTTGTTTTTATTCTATTTTTTCTCATTTCCACTTCATAGCAAGACCCAACTACCTGCAACCAAAAACAACTTGTATTTAAATTATATACAACAGTTGTAGATGTTGACAAAGATTTTAGAAATTAAGTTGTGGACGAAACATCTGACATGGTGTGAAAAAGATAGCATTAGCTAAGTAAGAGATGTCAGATTAGGACTCCTCAGTCATCCATTAAAGCAGAATGAGGGGAATGTTGGCTACAGGGTCCAAAACATGGTCAAGAGGCAAGTGACAACTCTGGTTCCTTTGAATAATGAAGAAGAGTTGGATTCTTCTAGCAAGATAACAAATATGTTACCAGACTAAATACATTAATCTTGACTTTAAAGTCAAAGGGCTAGAGGGACAGAAAAGGCAAGGTTCCTCTTTCATTGTTACATCGTTGGCATGTGCAGTGGGAAGTGGTACTTGGAATGTTAGGTTTGGTACATAGTAATACATGGCTTAAAAGGTTTGGGACCCTCCGTTATATCCTTCTGACACCAGTCGTAATATGACTTGATCGCTTTAAACTCCGCACACTGAGCTCCGATTGGTCAGCAGGCGGTGCTTTCACTGAGTTGATCTCTTAGCCTGCAACCTAACCTGCTCCAGAGCAGGCTAGCCGTTCTGCATAAGTTACCATGGAGATCTAGCCTGCTAAAAAGAGAACCAGCTTCGTAGGACTGGAAACCCCAAGTTTCCCCTGAAGTTAGCCGGCTAAGCGAAAATCCTGCTTCGTAGTACAGGCCTCAGGTCAGTCTAATTTGCTCAGTTCAGATCTGCTTTCTTTATCAAGATGTGTTAATACTAAATCTGTTCTAGTGAGTTTTTAAGTGGACAGTTTAGGACCTGTGAAGACCTCCACTGACTAGCGGACTTCGTTATCAAGGTTTCCACAGGTTTTTGTACCAGCCAATAACAACTAAAGATGAAGATGGAAGCTCTGCATTTATCACATACAGACATGTATGCCTCAATGGCAAAACATATTCATTTTGAAAAGATGTTTTCTTAATTTTTAAGTAAAAATGTAAAATAAATGTATCTTAGAAAACCCTTTTTGTTTTCAGTTCATACTTAAGATACGACATCAAACATATCCAGAGAGTTTAATCAATAACTTACAGACACTAACATTCTATGTAGGTATGATGTAAACATAATGTTCAACGTAAATGAATGATTATTCAACACCTATTAATAATCATTACATTTATAGATCACTGGAAATGTTGAAAAAGAACAAAGAGAGCATGTAGGCACAGTTTCAGCGTACAGTTTGCTCCCCTGAGCTCCATGACGTTCTGGGGGGTCAAAAGTTAAATATCACAACAAACAATCAGAAATTAAAAAAAATATTTTTTTAAACAACAGATTCAATGTCCTACAAATATCACTAGAAATAAATATATTTTGAAAATATTTGATTGAATTAAAAGCTCAAACTTGAAATGAAAGTACTACATCAATGGTTCTATATGGCTTCTAAGTTGGAACCGGCTTTCTTGATGTATTATGATTAAACAATAAAAGACCTTCAATAGGCCTCTTTTAATAAAGGCCAGTTTACCATAAATCCTAGACAATAAAAACAACCAATCGTAAATGTTGAGTATTCAAACCCCTTTTGCTCAGGAAAAAAAAATTATAGTTAAAATAATAATACAAATAAAAACAACAAATCATTGAATAAATGTCCATAAATCCATTTACAAATCAGAATAGACGATGCAGAACTTGGTTGGTGATTCTGAGGAAAAACTCTAACAAAAAAGTTGTTTGTACATTTATGAGGAACATCATTGCTTCACTTCAACTTAACCTCATAAAACCACAGACAGATTTAGCAATGACAATATGTTGGGGGTTTGAGCCCAGGATAACCATATCATCATAAGCATCCACCCTTAGAAGAGACATTACCTTGAATTCAGAAGAAAACCACATACTGATTGGGAAAAGGTTAGATTGTTCTTGTAAATGTGTTATGTAAATCTCAGAGAAATTCTGAGATATTTCTCTGAATTCAACCACTTTATCTCACAGCTCTTTACCTATTATTATTTTGACCTACAATGGCCTAAACACGCTATCAAATTAACCTAACAAGTGTGTTTGTTAGTGTACCTGGTAGGCCCTGATGAGGGACTGGACCGCCAGGTGATCCTCCACCAGCTTCTCCACGTTGGGCTGCGCTCCAACCAGAGAGGAGAGCTGAGGAGCTGCAGACAGACCCAGAGGAGACTGGTAGGCTGCACCGGGGGGGGCGCCGGCGTTAGCATTCCTGAAGAAAACATCCCATGACTGCAGAAGAAAGAAGAAAAGATATGTTTTTATACAATGATGAAAGAAGAACAGTTTATGTTGTAGCAAGACAGGGGAAAATAACAACACAAATAAACAAATATCCTTCCATGATTAAAAGGGAGCGGCTATCCAAGCCACACCCGAGAGATGGAGGAAGGTCGTCAACACAATATATCACATTGTGTTGTTTTATGCGGGGGGAAAAGTAAAAAATATACTCTTCATTGCCAAGGTTGGAGTTGAAATAAAAAAGTATAGTGAAACTTTTTGTTGTCACCCTCCCCAACATTGTGTATATCAGCAATCTAACTTGTTTTAAAAGGTTTAAGAAACCCCAATGTTCTCCTTTCCTTTCATAAAAAAATTAGATCTTTCTAGAGGGTTATCAAGAATAACTTTGATCCAATGACCTTTGACCTCTCTGTCTGTGTCTTCTCTTGTTCCGATTAACCCAGCCACATCTTTGTTCTTGTTTTGTATCTATGTCTACGCCGGGATCCGGAGTCGAGGCTGATCCTCTTGCTGTAGTCCTGTGTCCTGGATCCTCTATCCTGAGTTCTGGATTAAGTCGTGGACTTCGGGTCGTGGCTGAACCTGTCTCTGCGGTCCTGCCTGGGTCTCGTCATGCTGCTTCCCTGATGGCTTCCTCAGGATTGTAGCTGACATCCTCGTGGATTCATCTCCTCATTACAGACACATGCATTTCCTAACATTCGGTCTATATGCTGTAAAATGTATTATCTCTTCAATTTACACACGGCATCTATTGCAGTCTGTCCGTCCTGGGAGAGGGATCCCTCCTCTGTTGCTCTCCCTGAGGTTTCTCCCATTTTTCCCTTTAAACTGTGGGGTTTCTCTGGAAGTGTTTCCTTGTACAATGTGAGGGTCTAAGGACGGAGGGTCTAAGGACAGAGGGTCTGATGACAGAGGGTCTGATGACAGAGGGTCTGAGGACAGAGGGTCTGAGGACAGAGGGTCTGAGGACAGAGGGTCTAAGGACAGAGGGTGTCGTTTTTCTCATACTGATATTCTGAACAAACTGTGCTGTTGTATTTGCTGTAAAGTGTCTCTACTGTAGGCTATTTTTATTATATGTACAGCACTTTGGCTCCACCAAACATCGTTTATAAATGTGCTTTATAAATAAAACTTGATTTGATTTGATAAAGGAAGGTCCGGTGTTGCCTAAGCTAAGGAAGGTTACAAAGGAAGCATTGAAGCTCCTTTCCTATCTTCTAGAGCAAAAGACAACTGCAGCGCCGTGCTTTAACAGAGATCTGCCAGTGGCAGAGAGAATGGAGTGTTCAAAAGAATAGTTACACTTTACAAGGCTTAGCCAGAAGTGTTTTCGCGTAAGCGCGGAAATACGAGCAATCTGGCCAAAAGGCATCTTATTCAGACAGAGAAAGGCACAGTTCTCGACTGCCATAACTCGTAACTCTGTTGCCCCAATTAGTAACGTTACCACGTAAATTGAGCAGAGGTAAGTATAACTAGAAGAACCAGGGTGTAGGAATAGTCTGTTATTAACAGTGTGCGAAAAAGTACACGTCCCACCGTCCGGGACGTGTCATTTACAATATCGGACAAGTAGAACTTTCAATTGACTTGTCCGGCGGACAAGTGACGTTTTTCGCCCCGATTTATTGACAAATTATTGATACATTCAGTTTACAAAGGCAGAACTCGTTCGCAAATTGTCCGTGTCCGCCATTGTTCGTTTCGAAATGTTAGTTTCAGTTCTGCTTGTCGATTCAGGAAATGCATCTCGCCGCTTTCTGTACTGTAGACGGGGTCGGGGCGGGAAGTGTAGCACAGTGGCAGGGTTCAAACTCGGTTCCGAGTAGGAACAAATAACAATTGTCCGGTACCGGGATTAATAAGAGTTGTGAGGACAGGAGGCGAGGCCGAGCCCCGCGGACTGCAGCTCTCTCTCTCTATGCTCCGTATCAGCTGATCGCTGCACGGTGCAGCTCAGCGTCTCTCTCTCTTTCTACACACAGCAGATCCGCTGCCCGTTTGACAGCCTCATCTTTGTCAAACTTTCTTATGTTCTTTCTCTAACACGTAATGAAGGTTATTAAGCGTTTTAGCTCCTGTGTTGTTAATATTGACCGCCATTTCCTTTATGAAGTGAAGCAGCCTCCCTGTCTGTCCTCGCGCTGTCCTCACATCCCCGGACCCCCAGACTCGGAGGAGCAGGATGTCAGTATTGTTTATGAAGCAGGGTATAGAAAGTACATTATTGAAATGAAAATACTATTTATTTACTTTTACAAACAGTGAGCAGCTGGGCAGCTGCAGCATGTGTATTGCAGGAGATGTGTAAGCGTCTTTGAGTAGTAGAAAAGCGCTAGGCCTTAGGCTATAAATATTATATATTATTATTATTATTATTAGGCCTATGTGTTGGACATGTGTGGTTGGACTCTGTCTCACAGGCAGGTTGCAGTGTAACATCAGAGGACACTGGGCCAATTGTACATTCTCAAACTGCACCACTTCGAACTAACTAAACAATGCAGAGATTATTTTTATATAATTGTATTCAATAACCGTAAGAAATTAAAAACAGTATGAAGTGATTTGTAAATAGGAATACAGATTTGACTTAATATTTTCATAAATATATTTTTCTCCCAGTTTGTCATGGGACTGATTTTGACCCTCTCAAAGAACCGGAATCCAGAACCGAAAATAACCGGAATCGAAAAGCAGAACCGGAATCGTTAAAATCCAAACGATACCCAACCCTATGTGTGATGCAGTAAAATCTTACCGCTCACTTACGTTAGCGGTGTCTTAAAAACCGTGGGAAAATGTAAAATACGATGACGAAGAAGAAGATTCCAGTGGCCCCCAATTTTTGTTTCATTCTGGACAAGTGAAAAATGTATTCGGACAAGTCAATCGAAGTAAGAAAGCTTACACACCTTCCGGCGCAGACTGAAAACTCATCTCTTTCGACTCCACCTCGAGCGATAGAATGACTAACAAAGAACTGCTAACAGAGCACTTATATACTAATAAAGGACTGGCTTATCTAAAGCCAGTTGAGTAGCACTGAAAGTTGAAATACTGGCTCTATGAAACCTGATGTACTTTATGATTCTGTTTTCTTCAAGGTTGTGTCTTTCCTGGTCGAATGTACTTATTGTAAGTCGCTTTGGATAAAAGCGTCAGCTAAATGCAATCTAATGAAATGTAATGTAAATGCCAAACTACTTGTCCATGGACAAGTACTCTAAGATTTTTTCTCACACTGATTAGTAAAGATTCTGCATTGCAAATGTTACGCAAGTAAAACAAGTATTAGCATCAAAAATATACTTAAATTAGCAAAAAGTAAAAGTACTCATTATGCAGAATAATATATAATATATATGATATTTGATTATAATGATTGATCATGAAAGTGTTCTCAAAGCTGCAGCTAGTTTGAATGACTTTGTATACTGCAGGGTAGCTGGTGGATTTACTCCAGGTGGAACTAAAGTCTGATTTAACCCGTTTAGCTCTGAGCCTGTTTTTCAGGCTCGAAAATGACATTTCCAGAACAAATGACCATAACTAGACTTCTAAAAGGGGAAATGAATAATCTTTTTTCTCAAAGTAATGATAAACCGTGTGAGTTGGATGTAGAGAAGCCAGAATCAATAGATGTTTTTTTATTTTAAAGAAAATTCAGATTGAACATAGTAACTGTAAATTATAGTGTCCGTCTAAATATTATTTTTTACTTATAGTGAAAACTAACCTTGGATGATGGTTAGTAGACTAAAAGCTTTAGAAATCCAAAGTATAACATATAATAAGTACCCTGTATCAAGATTGATGCAAAACAAGTGACATTTGACCTTTTGAAGAAAAGACAGTTTCTTTTCCTGCAAACCATCCTTTCTTGAACTTTAATGCTATACAATTGGTATTGTTTTAACTATATTTAACCGGATGAAGGATTTAGTCACGGACTTCTGGATCTTCAGTTATCAGAGCAACAAGCTGAGCTAGCTCGGTTAGCAGCGCCGAACTGCCCTGGAGAAACACATGAAACTAGCACCGGGTCCGTTTGCTTTGGAGATTTGATTGTTGATTGGTGGTTTGCTGTGCATGCAGAGCCTGCATGTCACTCACTCAAGTACCCCTGACATGAGAGCCGCGCAAGTTTCCTTTTGTAGCAAGCAGCAAAATAATTGTAACATGACGTGTTTGAGTGAATTTGCCTACTTAATATCGCAAGTCCTAAAATGTTCTATTTTTTTTATCGCACGTCCACGCGATGTGGAATATCGCGATTATCGTCACGAAACGATATATCGTCAGCCAGGGGTGGACTGGGACTAAAATTCAGCCCTGGAAACTGACCCAGTCCGGCCACATTAAATGTCAAATGTTAGAAACCCGCTGTTTATTATTTAAAGTTTTACATCTGATTCTCTCCTTTTGCTCTCTGTACACAGCTCCAGTTTTGATCATTGGCCTGTCATCAGATTTCATTTTTAGTTGCTTCTGCCTGTAGCGGAAGTTTAGTACAATTATTTTTAATGAAATACTACCAAATCTCACCCTCCATAATTGCACTTGCTTCAGTTGCTTGCTACTTTTAAGGGCGGTGATACAGTATGAACTGAAGTTGATGTGATTTGATTGGATTGTGAGGCATGACGTGAGCCTCATCTGATTGGTCAATCCCTCATTTTTTTCACCAAGGGAAGCCAATTTCGGCTAGCCTCCTCTCGCAACAGAGTGCAATTTACTGTTTCACCATAACATCTAGAGGGGGCGCTATTACCGAAACTAAACTAAGTGTTTTATTTATTTATTAAAATTATAACTACAATCCAAAATTCAGGGGGAGCCTGGCTTCCCTTGGCCCCCAGGAGAAAACACCACTGAGTCAAGGGATAATTCTCAATCCCTTCTCTTCGTGTGGCCGTCTTTTTCTTCTTCATGCGTTATGGACAGATACGAACCACACAACTGCATTAGCGGCCGCTGTCGCCCTCGGTCGGCCGTCAGCGCAACTTAAATGATGACGTTAAACTATTTTTTTTAAAGAGGGCCAGCCGTCAACGGCCCTTGACGACCGGCCGTTCTGTGGTTCTCCAGATTCTACAGATGGCCAGGTCCGCCCCTGCGTGCAGCCCTAATTCACACAGCTTCTTTTGTCCTCCTTGTGTAGCTGAATTGTTCCGTTTACCTCTGCATATTTTCAGATACAATTTATTTGTATAGTTAGATTTCAACAGTGGCTGCATACGATTGTTGCCTGTAACCGTTGGATCCAGAACATTTACAATCATCTCTGTAAAGTCCTTTTTCTTTTATACAAAGAATTGATATCCAAAAATTATTTTTATCCAACAAAATATTCTGCTTCAAAACATATTTGCTTGCTGTTTTCACTGATAGGTCCTATGCATGTGTGTAGTTGTAATGGTTGTGTTTGTGTGTACGCAATAACAGAGGAAAACTGAATTTCACATCCGGATTAACAAAGGGTC
Source organism: Pseudochaenichthys georgianus (assembly GCF_902827115.2). Classification (NCBI taxonomy): domain Eukaryota; kingdom Metazoa; phylum Chordata; class Actinopteri; order Perciformes; family Channichthyidae; genus Pseudochaenichthys; species Pseudochaenichthys georgianus. The sequence goes on along the minus strand of NC_047511.1, from coordinate 3,353,170 downwards.
AAATATTATTCAAGTTAATTAGTTGTTAACAAAAAGATAACTATAATAATATTATGTGTAGCGACAGCAGGAAACAAACAAGTCGCTGAGAGGCTAACCCCCAGTTTCCTCTGCGCCGTGCCGCGTCACGGCTGAGCCGCGGTTTGGTCCGACCTCCTCTAGCGCCATAACCCCACCGACGCGTTGCAGAAGCGTTTCAGAAGCGTTTCAGAAGCGTAGCGTCATGCGTGCAGGCTCGCAGTTTTGTTATTGATTCGGCATCCTGGACATTTGTACTTCTACAAGAAGTAGTAGGCTACGTAGTTAAACGTTTTATTTTTGTGTCCGTTTAAATTGTGTTTATATTGTTGTTATAAATTATTAATTAATATAAAATAGTGTGGTTTTCCACTGCCATGATGAAAACCTCGTCGTCCATCGTGCGTATCGTAGTGAGGTGTGTGATGAAGAGGGGGGTCTGCTAAATTAGTATATGTGGGGGATGGGCCTGGCCCGGATGCTCACCTTTCCACTTCCTGCGAGGGGGGGCTGCCTGCCCGACCTTACGGTTGCGCCGCGGCAAAAATAGAATTCATCCTAATTTTAGAGAAGTGCTGCGCCGAGCCGCTTCTGGGACGCAGCCGTAACGCGGCGCAGCCATAACATGCCGCAGACGGACCCGGTGGAAACTGGGGGTGAGGCCGGGCCTGTTTGATATTGTATGACCCGCTAAAAAAGTATTTTTTAGTATTTTCTGAGATCAAAACTCTGTTGAATTGTAATGTAGTTTAAATGATAAATACGTGGTGATCAGACATAGACATTGTAATAATATGATCAAAGCAATCATAAATCTTGCTGTCAACAAAAAGTACAACGGCACTGTGTCACCCTCTCTTCCACTCACACACACCTCACGCAGGTGAACAGGATTATAATGAGTGCCGCCCATATCCATGTGACCCAAGCAAACCAATCAATAGTGATCAAACAAATATCTTATATTAAAACAAAACGCATTACTATACATATTTCATGGCTCCTACAGTATGCATTGGCTTGGATCAAGATGTCATTACTTTCATACCAACATCTGTGGAAACATGTTGAGGAAATAAGAACCTACCAGTACCTCGTTCGCTCTTAGATATAGTAAAGTAATAGTATAAAGTAGCATTAAATGACGAATCAAGTACACATAACTAAGTAGTGTTGGTGAGATACTGAGGCCAAAACCTTTTGACTTCCCACTAAACAACAAATTCTGCTATGAAAGGACTTTCAAGAGACTCATGGTATCCAAAAATATAATTATGTTCTTTCTTAACAGCTGATAAACATTTTGCCTTTAGACTAGCTTGTATAAACTTATTTTCCAGTATAACTCTTATAGCCACAAACAGTTCCAGGAAGAATCTGTACGCAGGCAAAAAGAACATGCCGCCTGTTTCTCTGCGGTTCATCAACTCATTCTAGACTCATGAGTCACAGACTCTCCGCCCTGCTTCTCACCCTGCACATTTAACCCTCATGCTTCCACCACTTCAGCAAATACAAGCCTTCTCTTCACTACACATTCAGAATATTACTAGCCTAGGGGTGTAACAAACTCAACATTCACAGTTCCGTATGAACGTCGGTGTCACAGTGTGGTATGTTATAGGTACACAAAAGGAAAAACATGTAGAACAAAAATAGTATACTCATATACAGGCCAGGGTTTCCGCTAGGATTTTTTCTCGCCGGTCAAATGTCAGGGCAGAATTTATTTTACCGGACAAATTTGAAACTTACCGGTCATATTTCAATAATAATAAGAGTTGTGTAGCAGAGTTTCCGTTAGCAGGTAATTACCGGACTATGAGCAGATATGCTGATGTTTAAAACTCAGTTCACGGGACTCATTTTTATATTGCTTCAGTTTATAATCGTAACAGATCGAAAAAATTCAGATTAATTTTTCAATAAATTATTCCACAACATCATAATTATTACATTCAAACAAACTACTTGTAGTAGATAACGTACATTATTCAGAAGTTTACATCAACTTTGAATAATAACACGGGAGAAACGGATCCTCTCTTTCCCCTCTCCCTCCCTCTCTCTCTCCTGACAGCACGTCAGTTTCTCATGCAGCTCCTGCAGCTCGCTAAACAGAGGGCGGGGCTTCAGGTGATCATGCAGAGCTGCGTGTCTCGGTCTGACTCAGCAGTTGATCTGATCTCTCTCTCGCGTCCGGTTAAACTTCACTCGCGTTTATGTTCATATCGATCAGATCCAGCTCTCCTGATCGGCCTTTATAGAGAGCACCGATCAAACTATTAAGAGTGAATATCGGCCGATAATGACCGGCGGCCGATCTATCGGAGCCTCCCTAATTATTACCAGACATTTTGACCGTCAGGTTTTGAATTTACCGGTTTTTTATAAATTTTACCAGAAAAAACGGTAATTACCGGCTAACGGAAACCCTGATACAGGCATATTGTCAATAAGAAAATATAAATTAAACAAATGTCAATAATGCTGCATCATGTGCGACCCACCAACTTGGACCTTACCCCCTCTTCTAAGAGCACCGCGATTGTTAAGCGAGCAGAATTTTCTCAACATACCAAAACCAGTGAAAATCCTCTATTCTCAACAAGAGATTTTAGGCTCTACTTCACGTCTGATAACACCAAGAAAACATACATCCTCCACAGGAGTAAAGAACAGTGAGCCGCAAGTATTAGCTGTCACCAACACAATGATCTTTTTATTTGTTAAAGGAGGCTTTGGTCAAATATATGTAACGCAATGACCCTGGTTTCTTTTTGGAAAGAACATAAGATCATGTGAAAACCACAAGAATATACTTTTTTTAAATGTAAAAACACTTGGCATCTATTCTTAAGCGTTACATTTTTTTCATTGTATTGTAAATTATTTGTTGACTGTTTTTACATTTTGTAGAAACAACAAATTATTTTGGTGTTTATAGTACCTATTAAGTTTGTTTTTCATCCTTTCTTATTGACTCTTCTGGCTGCTGATTTTTTAGGGCGTTTCAGAATCATGAGGAGTTTGTCTCAAATGTATTATATTGAATTGTATCATTGCATTTTATACTGCTCTTTGGTTGTTTTAAGTCTTTCAAATGAATATTAGAAAAACATTTTGGGGCCTACGTCTCATCGTGTTTGTCCGTCATACATAAAAGACTTGTGTTAATCTCAATAAAGCTTTACTGGATAATAGAAATAACTGATATTCTGGATTTCACGTCTATCCGTGTGTTTTTATACCCTTGTGCTGTATGTTTTGGTATTAGCAGTGACTTTAGTGATACAAATATTTTGGCAACAAATTTGACTGATCCATATTAAAGGTGGGGTAGGTAAGTTTGAGAAACCGGCTCGAGATCGCTAGAATTTGAAAATACACAACCGGAGAAAATCTGCAACTTCCTCACAGAGCCCCTCCTCCAACACACACGAACGCGCACATGACCAATGAGGGCACGAGATAAGTTTGTGCCCCGATGGAAGGCTGACAGGCAGGTAGGCCATAAACTTTTTACAGTATTACGGCTTCTACAGATGAAATTTTTTTATGGATTTTTTGTCAAAGCACTTCAGATATTCATTGCTATCGGGATGTTAAGAGCATTCCATGGAATATAACAAAAAGTGTATCTCGAGCCGGTTTCTGAAACTTACCTACCCCACCTTTAAGTAGATAGTGTCTTTGTTCATTATCACATTAGAACCTGTTGGATCGGTGATTCCTTTGATTTATTATCTTATCATTAAACAAACAGTTCTTGAAACCATTGTGTTTGAATAGAACTATTACAACACATTTAAGTACAATATAAATCGAATTGTGTCGTTTTTTTAGGGTCTTTACTTCCCACTTTAGTCTAAGCAGTGTTGACAGTGGGTCCCCAAAGATGCCGATATTGGCAGTCAAGATTCATTTACTCCTGTGGAACCAAGTTTCATGAAAGCAAAGAGAGCAACCCAAATGAAAACTCTCTTTTCTTTTTGTGAGTGCAGCGACCTCTACAGGAGCTCAGGAAGTCTGAAACAGATCCTGCTGTCAGGATCTGTTTCAGACTTTCTGGGCTCCTGTAGACATTAAATGCACCGTCCTGCATCTACGGGCTTCACAGCAATGTGCAGGGATGCACTAGCGTTGTCTGTTCTCGTACCTCCTACCGTTAGGATTCTCAGTCTCTCCTTGAACACAGCCACGTCTGGAAGGGTCACCAGCAGAGGGCAGCAAAGGGAGAAAACCCCAGACACCGTTAGGGACCTACGACCCCCTCATAAACCTATGGCCATTTTACGCCACCTTCACAACCGTCTACAGCAGGGGTCTCCAACCTTTTTTAGGATGAGAGATACTTTAAAAAAAAAAAAAAAAAAAGTCGTGAGCTTGAGGGTGGACCTCACCTCCTCTAGGGGGGTCCGGGGGCATGCAACCCCGGGAAGATTTATTTTTAAATGTTGAAGTTAAATGCATAAATCTGGTGCACTTTGAGCACAAAATGAATTTCTGGATACAGCTCTCAACACTCAGATGAAAGGGAGCTGTACACTTTTCAATAATCTAAACATCTTTAGAATATGATCACAACCAATAATAAATCATTTAAACTGGTTTATTCTTATGTTACCTAGTTAGCAATCTTTCTTTTTCTTTATGCATATTTTACTAATCATTCTTTTTTTTTACTGTCCTATAGTACACATTGGAATGATTAAACTATATTAAATAGATAAAGGTGTGCTCTCGCCATCTCTCTCTCTCTCGCTCACAGAGGCTGTGTGCTCCTCCGTGGCGATGACGGCTTGCGTTAAAAATAAAATAAAAATGTGTAAAGTGGGGGGGGGACAAACGGGATTTCGAAAAGTGGGGGGGGGGACTTGTCCCCCCCTGTCCTCAGTGGAAATGACGCCATGCGTGTATGTGCGTCAAGCAGAATAATATATAAGCAAGTTGCAACACACACACACACACAGTAAAACTCTGCCCCTCATGTGCTGTATAGGCTGGCACGACTAGGCTGTTCAATGGGGCTGATGTATTGTGTAGATTCTGCCAGAAGGAAAGGTCACACTCCTTATGAAGTGTGCGGTGTGGTGCCGCTCCACATTGCTTTTCTTCCCAACGGCAACGCTGGTCCCGCAAATCAAGCAAGAACGTGATTGGTCGATATTCATTGTGGGGGAGGAGGGGTGTTAGATAGATGTAGAGTTGTCTTAAGTAGATAGAGTTCGTTATGATTGAGGTTTCGTTTATGCATAGGGTAGATTCTTTTAATTACATTTCTTCTTTTTTTTGTGTGTATTTTTTACATTTGGGATTTGCTTGGCGAGCTACTTATTGAGGGCTTGCGAGCTACCGGTAGCTCGCGATCGACGTGTTGGAGACCCCTGGTCTACAGCTAGAACTGAGCACAGCACCGGCCCTGGCATCTCAGCGTCCCCACCACCTTTTTATTCGTTAAGAGAGAGTCCACAGGTTAGGCGTTAGAGTGAAGTGGTAGAGAACAATGGATGCGGTCAACACCATGCTGCGATACAGAAGCCACACCACAACCACCCGAACCACCCAGGGGGGTCCCAAAACAGAAAGTCATTCAGGTCACAGCAGGGACTCAGCTTATTCCTGAACACGACACTGAAGTCCTCCGTTTAAAAAAAAAAAAATGTAAATACACAAACCTAGGCAAGCCTCGTAAGACAAGTGTGAGAACAAAGAATCTGGTGATCTCTTTTCCTAATATGATCTAAATAGAGTGGTGCAGGAATCAGTCCTAAAACCCGGAAGGTTCCCTTGTATTAAAGACGTTTTATTAAGTGTTTTTAATAAAAGATCTGTGGACATAAAATACTTCAGTAAATATGCCACTTGTGAATGTCTGAAGATTCTATGTGTTACAAAAACAATGGTTGCTAACAACATTACATATTAGCATCATGGCCCTGAAAATGAGGCGCATTTAACGACCTGCCAACAAAACAAGCTGCAGGAATCAGGCAAGCTATAACAGCTGAGACCTAAGTCATGTCAAAGCAGAAGCCAAACAATGAAAGCATGTCTCAACCAGCAGCAGCAGGCCATCAGCTCAATGATGCTGCACAAAGCTAACAGCTCAACCGCAGATACATCCTTAGAGCCCAAAGGATGTCAAACTGCATCTCATAACTCTGCATGTCTCCACTCAAGGTCTGCTCTGGAGCTGAGAACCACACCACCCGAACTTCCTCAGCAAAAGGAGTTTGGATGCTTAAATATGCTTTGTCCACGTTGGCTTATTATTGACTCTAAAAAACCTGTGGATGTCCCTTAACATGTGTATCAGGATTACTTCCACAACACTTTAGGACAAAATCTATTTCTGCCAAAGTGAATCCAATTAAGATCTTTGCTGACAGTCCTCCCAAACAACGTGACCCAGGTTTAAAAGGCCTTTTGGGGAGGGCTCTTTAAGGGGACTGTTTCACATCAGTAAGGTTGAAAAACGAGAACGTTTCAGAAAAATGTAATTTATACATTTTAATGAACGGACTATCCAATGCTAATGGGGATCCCAATGAAGACAAAGACAACAACAGTTTTTGGTTTGAAATGTTCTTGAGACATTTGTTGTATACAAGGGAGTTTTAGAAACTTTTATCTAAAGACTTTATAGTTTATGAAAACATAAGGCAAATAATCCCACTAACAAAACATGATTAGAGTAGGTTTTAGGAACATTGGTTGTGAACGAGAACGTTCCAGGAACACTCAAGTGATGAAGAAGGTTTTAGGTTTCAGTAAGAGTCTCTGAAACATATATCGTACACAAGAATGTTCAAGAAGTGTCTAGTTCAGGATAAAGTTTCAGAAGCATCATTGTACACAAGAAGGTTCAAGAAGTTCTCCTGATGTACAATAACATTTCAGTTTTAGAGAGAAAGTTGTTTCTCTAAACTCGTCAGTTCAGAGAAAACAAGGCAGCGAGGCAGGCCAGGAGACGACGAGGGGGAGGGGGATGGATATATAGAGACGTTGTGCTTGAGTTCTAAGGGTTCAGCTTCTCACCCAGCTTGTCGGAGGAGGTGATAATGTCATTGGGGACACACGAGTCCAGATCGGTGTCCATGATGCCGAGGGGATCCAACTGGGCCACATGGTGCCCTCGGATCTACAGGGAGGGACAACAGCACAGAGCCCCCCAAGGACAGCAGGAGTGGGAGGAGGAGGAGGAGGAGGACAGGACGGAACGGAACGTAAGGAAGGAGAGGGTGAAGAAAAAAGGAGGAGGACGACGATACAAGATGCAAAAAAAGCAAATCCCGCAAGAGATGAGGATGAGAAGCAGGATGAGTGGAAGAAAGGAAAGATATAGAGAAGGAGGAGCGCCAGAATAGAAACATTGATACCAGATCGGACACAAAAACAAGGAAAGAAGGACAAAGTTTGAAGACAGAAGGGTTAGAAGAGGAAGGAGAGAAATATAAGGGGGGAGGGGTGGGAAGAGCATCATTAACACAACAAGCAGGAAGTAGTTTGTCTGTTCTCTCAGTGCCGGCGTTCTCACCAACGTCCTGGAAGCCGGTATTCACCGGAACATCATCAAAATTCACACAGCTGATTTCCAGAGGATCCAAACGGGCATTGTGATGCCCCATCACCTGCACATACACACACCTGGTTATCACAACACACACACCGCTGACAGGGAGGCCTGGTTCCTGGAGGTCTTCACAGGTACAGAATACAGATAAACTGAGTCTGGGTCTTCTTTGTTTGTTTCACCATTCTTTCATTTCAATACGTTTTGATTGAGATTGCATAATAAGGCAAGTACAAGTGGAAATTCAGCAGGATAATAACTGTGCTTTCGTTGTTTAAACCGAGACAAGATGGAACTGATTGAAGTAATCCTCCTAACGCAAGTATTATTTTGTTTTTATTCAATTTTTTCATTTCCACTTCATAGCAAGACCCAACTACCTGCAACCAAAAACAACTTGTATTTAAATTATATACAACAGTTGTAGATGTTGACAAAGATTTTAGAAATTAAGTTGTGGACGAAACATCTGACATGGTGTGAAAAAGATAGCATTAGCTAAGTAAGAGATGTCAGATTAGGACTCCTCAGTCATCCATTAAAGCAGAATGAGGGGAATGTTGGCTACAGGGTCCAAAACATGGTCAAGAGGCAAGTGACAACTCTGGTTCCTTTGAATAATGAAGAAGAGTTGGATTCTTCTAGCAAGATAACAAATATGTTACCAGACTAAATACATTAATCTTGACTTTAAAGTCAAAGGGCTAGAGGGACAGAAAAGGCAAGGTTCCTCTTTCATTGTTACATCGTTGGCATGTGCAGTGGGAAGTGGTACTTGGAATGTTAGGTTTGGTACATAGTAATACATGGCTTAAAAGGTTTGGGACCCTCCGTTATATCCTTCTGACACCAGTCGTAATATGACTTGATCGCTTTAAACTCCGCACACTGAGCTCCGATTGGTCAGCAGGCGGTGCTTTCACTGAGTTGATCTCTTAGCCTGCAACCTAACCTGCTCCAGAGCAGGCTCGCCGTTCTGCATAAGTTACCATGGAGATCTAGCCTGCTAAAAAGAGAACCAGCTTCGTAGGACCGGAAACCCCAAGTTTCCCCTGAAGTTAGCCGGCTAAGCGAAAATCCTGCTTCGTAGTACAGGCCTCAGGTCAGTCTAATTTGCTCAGTTCAGATCTGCTTTCTTTATCAAGATGTGTTAATACTAAATCTGTTCTAGTGAGTTTTTAAGTGGACAGTTTAGGACCTGTGAAGACCTCCACTGACTAGCGGACTTCGTTATCAAGGTTTCCACAGGTTTTTGTACCAGCCAATAACAACTAAAGATGAAGATGGAAGCTCTGCATTTATCACATACAGACATGTATGCCTCAATGGCAAAACATATTCATTTTGAAAAGATGTTTTCTTAATTTTTAAGTAAAAATGTAAAATAAATGTATCTTAGAAAACCCTTTTTGTTTTCAGTTCATACTTAAGATACGACATCAAACATATCCAGAGAGTTTAATCAATAACTTACAGACACTAACATTCTATGTAGGTATGATGTAAACATAATGTTCAACGTAAATGAATGATTATCCAACACCTATTAATAATCATTACATTTATAGATCACTGGAAATGTTGAAAAAGAACAAAGAGAGCATGTAGGCACAGTTTCAGCGTACAGTTTGCTCCCCTGAGCTCCATGACGTTCTGGGGGGTCAAAAGTTAAATATCACAACAAACAATCAGAAATTAAAAAAAATATTTTTTTAAACAACAGATTCAATGTCCTACAAATATCACTAGAAAATAAATATATTTTGAAAATATTTGATTGAATTAAAAGCTCAAACTTGAAATGAAAGTACTACATCAATGGTTCTATATGGCTTCTAAGTTGGAACCGGCTTTCTTGATGTATTATGATTAAACAATAAAAGACCTTCAATAGGCCTCTTTTAATAAAGGCCAGTTTACCATAAATCCTAGACAATAAAAACAACCAATCGTAAATGTTGAGTATTCAAACCCCTTTTGCTCAGGAAAAAAAATTATAGTTAAATAATAATACAAATAAAAACAACAAATCATTGAATAAATGTCCATAAATCCATTTACAAATCAGAATAGACGATGCAGAACTTGGTTGGTGATTCTGAGGAAAAACTCTAACAAAAAAGTTGTTTGTACATTTATGAGGAACATCATTGCTTCACTTCAACTTAACCTCATAAAACCACAGACAGATTTAGCAATGACAATATGTTGGGGGTTTGAGCCCAGGATAACCATATCATCATAAGCATCCACCCTTAGAAGAGACATTGCCTTGAATTCAGAAGAAAACCACATACTGATTGGGAAAAGGTTAGATTGTTCTTGTAAATGTGTTATGTAAATCTCAGAGAAATTCTGAGATATTTCTCTGAATTCAACCACTTTATCTCACAGCTCTTTACCTATTATTATTTTGACCTACAATGGCCTAAACACGCTATCAAATTAACCTAACAAGTGTGTTTGTTAGTGTACCTGGTAGGCCCTGATGAGGGACTGGACCGCCAGGTGATCCTCCACCAGCTTCTCCACGTTGGGCTGCGCTCCAACCAGAGAGGAGAGCTGAGGAGCTGCAGACAGACCCAGAGGAGACTGGTAGGCTGCACCGGGGGGGGGCGCCGGCGTTAGCATTCCTGAAGAAAACATCCCATGACTGCAGAAGAAAGAAGAAAAGATATGTTTTTATACAATGATGAAAGAAGAACAGTTTATGTTGTAGCAAGACAGGGGAAAATAACAACACAAATAAACAAATATCCTTCCATGATTAAAAGGGAGCGGCTATCCAAGCCACACCCGAGAGTGGAGGAAGGTCGTCAACACAATATATCACATTGTGTTGTTTTATGCGGGGGAAAAGTAAAAAATATACTCTTCATTGCCAAGGTTGGAGTTGAAATAAAAAAGTATAGTGAAACTTTTTGTTGTCACCCTCCCCAACATTGTGTATATCAGCAATCTAACTTGTTTTAAAAGGTTTAAGAAACCCCAATGTTCTCCTTTCCTTTCATAAAAAAATTAGATCTTTCTAGAGGGTTATCAAGAATAACTTTGATCCAATGACCTTTGACTCTCTGTCTGTGTCTTCTCTTGTTCCGATTAACCCAGCCACATCTTTGTTCTTGTTTTGTATCTATGTCTACGCCGGGATCCGGAGTCGAGCTGATCCTCTTGCTGTAGTCCTGTGTCCTGGATCCTCTATCCTGAGTTCTGGATTAAGTCGTGGACTTCGGGTCGTGGCTGAACCTGTCTCTGCGGTCCTGCCTGGGTCTCGTCTTGCTGCTTCCCTGATGGCTTCCTCAGGATTGTAGCTGACATCCTCGTGGATTCATCTCCTCATTACAGACCAATGCATTTCCTAACATTCGGTCTATATGCTGTAAAATGTATTATCTCTTCAATTTACACACGGCATCTATTGCAGTCTGTCCGTCCTGGGAGAGGGATCCCTCCTCTGTTGCTCTCCTGAGGTTTCTCCCATTTTTCCCTTTAAACTGTGGGGTTTCTCTGGAAGTGTTTCCTTGTACAATGTGAGGGTCTAAGGACGGAGGGTCTAAGGACAGAGGGTCTGATGACAGAGGGCTGATGACAGAGGGTCTGAGGACAGAGGGTCTGAGGACAGAGGGTCTGAGACAGAGGGTCTAAGGACAGAGGGTGTCGTTTTTCTCATACTGATATTCTGAACAAACTGTGCTGTTGTATTTGCTGTAAAGTGTCTCTACTGTAGGCTATTTTTATTATATGTACAGCACTTTGGCTCCACCAAACATCGTTTATAAATGTGCTTTATAAATAAAACTTGATTTGATTTGATAAAGGAAGGTCCGGTGTTGCCTAAGCTAAGGAAGGTTACAAAGGAAGCATTGAAGCTCCTTTCCTATCTTCTAGAGCAAAAGACAACTGCAGCGCCGTGCTTTAACAGAGATCTGCCAGTGGCAGAGAGAATGGAGTGTTCAAAAGAATAGTTACACTTTACAAGGCTTAGCCAGAAGTGTTTTCGCGTAAGCGCGGAAATACGAGCAATCTGGCCAAAAGGCATCTTATTCAGACAGAGAAAGGCACAGTTCTCGACTGCCATAACTCGTAACTCTGTTGCCCCAATTAGTAACGTTACCACGTAAATTGAGCAGAGGTAAGTATAACTAGAAGAACCAGGGTGTAGGAATAGTCTGTTATTAACAGTGTGCGAAAAAGTACACGTCCCACCGTCCGGGACGTGTCATTTACAATATCGGACAAGTAGAACTTTCAATTGACTTGTCCGGCGGACAAGTGACGTTTTTCGCCCCGATTTATTGACAAATTATTGATACATTCAGTTTACAAAAGGCAGAACTCGTTCGCAAATTGTCCGTGTCCGCCATTGTTCGTTTCGAAATGTTAGTTTCAGTTCTGCTTGTCGATTCAGGAAATGCATCTCGCCGCTTTCTGTACTGTAGACGGGGTCGGGGCGGGAAGTGTAGCACAGTGGCAGGGTTCAAACTCGGTTCCGAGTAGGAACAAATAACAATTGTCCGGTACCGGGATTAATAAGAGTTGTGAGGACAGGAGGCGAGGCCGAGCCCCGCGGACTGCAGCTCTCTCTCTCTATGCTCCGTATCAGCTGATCGCTGCACGGTGCAGCTCAGCGTCTCTCTCTCTTTCTACACACAGCAGATCCGCTGCCCGTTTGACAGCCTCATCTTTGTCAAACTTTCTTATGTTCTTTCTCTAACACGTAATGAAGGTTATTAAGCGTTTTAGCTCCTGTGTTGTTAATATTGACCGCCATTTCCTTTATGAAGTGAAGCAGCCTCCCTGTCTGTCCTCGCGCTGTCCTCACATCCCCGGACCCCCAGACTCGGAGGAGCAGGATGTCAGTATTGTTTATGAAGCAGGGTATAGAAAGTACATTATTGAAATGAAAATACTATTTATTTACTTTTACAAACAGTGAGCAGCTGGGCAGCTGCAGCATGTGTATTGCAGGAGATGTGTAAGCGTCTTTGAGTAGTAGAAAAGCGCTAGGCCTTAGGCTATAAATATTATATATTATTATTATTATTATTAGGCCTATGTGTTGGACATGTGTGGTTGGACTCTGTCTCACAGGCAGGTTGCAGTGTAACATCAGAGGACACTGGGCCAATTGTACATTCTCAAACTGCACCACTTCGAACTAACTAAACAATGCAGAGATTATTTTTATATAATTGTATTCAATAACCGTAAGAAATTAAAAACAGTATGAAGTGATTTGTAAATAGGAATACAGATTTGACTTAATATTTTCATAAATATATTTTTCTCCCAGTTTGTCATGGGACTGATTTTGACCCTCTCAAAGAACCGGAATCCAGAACCGAAAATAACCGGAATCGAAAAGCAGAACCGGAATCGTTAAAATCCAAACCGATACCCAACCCTATGTGTGATGCAGTAAATCTTACCGCTCACTTACGTTAGCGGTGTCTTAAAAACCGTGGGAAAATGTAAAATACGATGACGAAGAAGAAGATTCCAGTGGCCCCAATTTTTGTTCATTCTGGACAAGTGAAAAATGTATTCGGACAAGTCAATCGAAGTAAGAAAGCTTACACACCTTCCGGCGCAGACTGAAAACTCATCTCTTTCGACTCCACCTCGAGCGATAGAATGACTAACAAAGAACTGCTAACAGAGCACTTATATACTAATAAAGGACTGGCTTATCTAAAGCCAGTTGAGTAGCACTTGAAAGTTGAAATACTTGGCTCTATGAAACCTGATGTACTTTATGATTCTGTTTTCTTCAAGGTTGTGTCTTCCTGGTCGAATGTACTTATTGTAAGTCGCTTTGGATAAAAGCGTCAGCTAAATGCAATCTAATGAAATGTAATGTAAATTGCCAAACTCACTTGTCCATGGACAAGTACTCTAAGATTTTTTCTCACACTGATTAGTAAAGATTCTGCATTGCAAATGTTACGCAAGTAAAACAAGTATTAGCATCAAAATATACTTAAATTAGCAAAAAGTAAAAGTACTCATTATGCAGAATAATATATAATATATATGATATTTGATTATAATGATTGATCATGAAAGTGTTCTCAAAGCTGCAGCTAGTTTGAATGACTTTGTATACTGCAGGGTAGCTGGTGGATTTACTCCAGGTGGAACTAAAGTCTGATTTAACCCGTTTAGCTCTGAGCCTGTTTTTCAGGCTCGAAAATGACATTTCCAGAACAAATGACCATAACTAGACTTCTAAAAAGGGGAAAATGAATAATCTTTTTTCTCAAAGTAATGATAAACCTGTGAGTTGGATGTAGAGAAGCCAGAATCAATAGATGTTTTTTTATTTTAAAGAAAATTCAGATTGAACATAGTAACTGTAAATTATAGTGTCCGTCTAAATATTATTTTTTACTTATAGTGAAAACTAACCTTGGATGATGGGTTAGTAGACTAAAAGCTTTAGAAATCCAAAGTATAACATATAATAAGTACCCTGTATCAAGATTGATGCAAAACAAGTGACATTTGACCTTTTGAAGAAAAGACAGTTTCTTTTCCTGCAAACCATCCTTTCTTGAACTTTAATGCTATACAATTGGTATTGTTTTAACTATATTTAACCGGATGAAGGATTTTAGTCACGGACTTCTGGATCTTCAGTTATCAGAGCAACAAGCTGAGCTAGCTCGGTTAGCAGCGCCGAACTGCCCTGGAGAAACACATGAAACTAGCACCGGGTCCGTTTGCTTTGGAGATTTGATTGTGATTGGTGGTTTGCTGTGCATGCAGAGCCTGCATGTCACTCACTCAAGTACCCCTGACATGAGAGCCGCGCAAGTTTTCCTTTTGTAGCAAGCAGCAAAATAATTGTAACATGACGTGTTTGAGTGAATTTGCCTACTTAATATCGCAAGTCCTAAAATGTTTCTATTTTTTTTATCGCACGTCCACGCGATGTGAATATCGCGATTATCGTCACGAAACGATATATCGTCAGCCAGGGGTGGACTGGGACTAAAATTCAGCCCTGGAAACTGACCCAGTCCGGCCACATGAAATGTCAAATGTTAGAAACCCGCTGTTTATTATTTAAAGTTTTACATCTGATTCTCTCCTTTTTGCTCTCTGTACACAGCTCCAGTTTGATCATTGGCCTGTCATCAGATTTCATTTTAGTTGCTTCTGCCTGTAGCGGAAGTTTAGTACAATTATTTTTAATGAAATACTCCAAATCTCCACCCTCCATAATTGCACTTGCTTCAGTTGCTTGCTACTTTTTAAGGGCGGTGATACAGTATGAACTGAAGTTGATGTGATTTGATTGGATTGTGAGGCATGACGTGAGCCTCATCTGATTGGTCAATCCCTCAATTTTTTTTCACCAAGGGAAGCCAATTTCGGCTAGCCTCCTCTCGCAACAGAGTGCAATTTACTGTTTCACCATAACATCTAGAGGGGCGCTATTACCGAAACTAAACTAAGTGTTTTTATTTATTTATTAAAATTATAACTACAATCCAAAATTCAGGGGGAGCCTGGCTTCCCTTGGCCCCCAGGAGAAAACACCACTGAGTTCAAGGGATAATTCTCAATCCCTTCTCTTCGTGTGGCCGGTCTTTTTTCTTCTTCATGCGTTATTGACAGATACGAACCACACAACTGCATTAGCGGCCGCTGTCGCCCTCGGTCGGCCGTCAGCGCAACTTAAATGATGACGTTAAACTATTTTTTTTAAAAGGGCCAGCCGTCAACGGCCCTTGACGACCGGCCGTTCTGTGGTTCTCCAGATTCTACAGATGGCCAGTCCGCCCCTGCGTGCAGCCCTAATTCACACAGCTTCTTTTGTCCTCCTTGTGTAGCTGAATTTGTTCCGTTTAACTCTGCATATTTTCAGATACAATTTATTTGTATAGTTAGATTTCAACAGTGGCTGCATACGATTGTTCCTGTACCGTTGGATCCAAACATTTACAATCATCTCTGTAAAGTCCTTTTTCTTTTTATACAAAGAATTGATATCCAAAAATTATTTTTATCCAACAAAATATTCTGCTTCAAAACATATTTGCTTGCTGTTTTCACTGATAGGTCCTATGCATGTGTGTATTTGTAATGTTGTGTTTGTGTGTACGCAATAACAGAGGAAAACTGAATTTCACATCCGGATTAACAAAGGGTCAAATATTATTCAAGTTAATTAGTTGTTACAAAAAAGATAACTATAATAATATTATGTGTAGCGACAGCAGGAAACAAACAAAGTCGCTGAGAGGCTAACCCCCAGTTTCCTCTGCGCCGTGCCGCGTCACGGCTGAGCCGCGGTTTTGGTCCGACCTCCTCTAGCGCCATAACCCACCGGACGCGTTGCAGAAGCGTTTCAGAAGCGTTTCAGAAGCGTAGCGTCATGCGTGCAGGCTCGCAGTTTTGTTATTGATTCGGCATCCTGGACATTTGTACTTCTACAAGAAAGTAAGTAGGCTACGTAGTTAAACGTTTTATTTTTGTGTCCGTTTAAATTGTGTTTATTGTTGTTATAAATTATTAATTAATATAAAATAGTGTGTTTTTCCACTTCCATGATGAAAACCTCGTCGTCCATCGTGCGTATCGTAGTGGAGGTGTTGTGATGAAGGAGGGGGGTCTGCTAAATTAGTATATGTGGGGGATGGGCCTGGCCCGGATGCTCACCTTTCCACTTCCTGCGAGGGGGGGCTGCCTGCCCGACCTTACGGTTGCGCCGCGGCAAAAATAGAATTCATCCTAATTTTAGAGAAGTGCTGCGCCGAGCCGCTTCTGGGACGCAGCCGTAACGCGGCGCAGCCATAACATGCCGCAGACGGACCCGGTGGAAACTGGGGGTGAGGCCGGGCCTGTTTGATATTGTATGACACGCTAAAAAAGTATTTTTTAGTATTTTCTGAGATCAAAACTCTGTTGAATTGTAATGTAGTTTAATGATAAATACGTGGTGATCAGACATAGACATTGTAATAATAATGATCAAAGCAATCATAAATCTTGCTGTCAACAAAAAGTACAACGGCACTGTGTCACCCTCTCTTCCACTCACACACACCTCACGCAGGTGAACAGGATTATAATGAGTGCCGCCCATATCCATGTGACCCAAGCAAACCAATCAATAGTGATCAAACAAATATCTTATATTAAAACAAAACGCATTACTATACATATTTCATGGCTCCTACAGTATGCATTGGCTTGGATCAAGATGTCATTACTTTCATACCAACATCTGTGGAAACATGTTGAGGAAATAAGAACCTACCAGTACCTCGTTCGCTCTTAGATATAGTAAAGTAATAGTATAAAGTAGCATTAAATGACGAATCAAGTACACATAACTAAGTAGTGTTGGTGAGATACTGAGGCCAAAACCTTTTGACTTCCCACTAAACAACAAATTCTGCTATGAAAGGACTTTCAAGAGACTCATGGTATCCAAAAATATCATTATGTTCTTTCTTAACAGCTGATAAACATTTTGCCTTTAGACTAGCTTGTATAAACTTATTTTCCAGTATAACTCTTATAGCCACAAACAGTTCCAGGAAGAATCTGTACGCAGGCAAAAAGAACATGCCGCCTGTTTCTCTGCGGTTCATCAACTCATTCTAGACTCATGAGTCACAGACTCTCCGCCCTGCTTCTCACCCTGCACATTTAACCCTCATGCTTCCACCACTTCAGCAAATACAAGCCTTCTCTTCACTACACATTCAGAAATATTACTAGCCTAGGGGTGTAACAAACTCAACATTCACAGTTCCGTATGAACGTCGGTGTCACAGTGTGGTATGTTATAGGTACACAAAAGGAAAAACATGTAGAACAAAATAGTATACTCATATACAGGCCAGGGTTTCCGCTAGGATTTTTTCTCGCCGGTCAAATGTCAGGGCAGAATTTATTTTACCGGACAAATTTGAAACTTACCGGTCATATTTCAATAATAATAAGAGTTGTGTAGCAGAGTTTCCGTTAGCAGGTAATTACCGGACTATGAGCAGATATGCTGATGTTTAAAACTCAGTTCACGGGACTCATTTTTATATTGCTTCAGTTTATAATCGTAACAGATCGAAAAAATTCAGATTAATTTTTCAATAAATTATTCCACAAACATCATAATTATTACATTCAAACAAACTACTTGTAGTAGATAACGTACATTATTCAGAAGTTTACATCAACTTTGAATAATAACACGGGAGAAACGGATCCTCTCTTTCCCCTCTCCCTCCCTCTCTCTCTCCTGACAGCACGTCAGTTTCTCATGCAGCTCCTGCAGCTCGCTAAACAGAGGGCGGGGCTTCAGGTGATCATGCAGAGCTGCGTGTCTCGGTCTGACTCAGCAGTTGATCTGATCTCTCTCTCGCGTCCGGTTAAACTTCACTCGCGTTTATGTTCATATCGATCAGATCCAGCTCTCCTGATCGGCCTTTATAGAGAGCACCGATCAAACTATTAAGAGTGAATATCGGCCGATAATGACCGGCGGCCGATCTATCGGAGCCTCCCTAATTATTACCAGACATTTTGACCGTCAGGTTTTGAATTTACCGGTTTTTTATAAATTTTACCAGCTAAAAACCGGTAATTACCGGCTAACGGAAACCCTGATACAGGCATATTGTCAATAAGAAAATATAAATTAAACAAATGTCAATAATGCTGCATCATGTGCGACCCACCAACTTGGACCTTACCCCCTCTTCTAAGAGCACCGCGATTGTTAAGCGAGCAGAATTTTCTCAACATACCAAAACCAGTGAAAATCCTCTATTCTCAATACCAAAACTCGATACCATGATGGAATAACTAATACAAAACAATAGATTAACTTAAAGATACTTTACATACAGGTTAAACAGGTCAGGTTTCCCAGCTAAGATAAACATTATTTAATCAAGTTTTTGGGGCAGAATCCTGATCAACACATGATGCCTAATACGAATGTTTACTGAAGAGTGCTTGAATGCGCTACAATGCTAATTTACGGAATGTATGTTCAATGGCAGCCGGCTGCTAGCGGCTGACATAACTAATTCTCCTCCGGCAGATTTTAACACAAATTTGTTGTTGACAATGTAGCACTCAAAGGCTGCGGCCACACGAGGACGAAAACGGTCGTTTGCGTTACTGTTTAGTGCCATATAGACCGTTCGGCCACACGAGGACGACCGAATACGGCACTAAACGACTGAGGAAACGATAACGGGTCCCAAGGTGGATAGAACGGCATACGCAACGCTCTGGGGGGTCCAACGGCTCCGTGTGTACACCCTATACGATCATTTCCTGATAATGATGAGGCAATAGCCCCGCCTCTCCCCACCTCTGCTGCTCACCCCCGCGTCAAAGTAAACTGCACCCTGAATTCAGATTATTTATCTTTCTCTCGATATGGACCTAAACGCGAGTGAAGTCTAATCTGACAGGACGGAGACACGCAGCTCTGCTCACCTGCAGCTCCTCCCGCTGCAGCAAAACACACACTTCAAGTCAGATCATCACCCTTAGCTATTTTAATTACCTCTCAAACTACCTAAACTAGTTATAAATGTTTATTTTTACTGTCGGCCGGGTCACTCATTACTGGATCAGCTGCTGCATGAGACAGACACTGACGCTGTCCGAAGAGAGGGAGGAAAAAGAGAGACTCCGTGTATTTTATTATTATATTATATAGAGTCGTTATTCATTTGTTTTAAAGCTCAATAAATAACAAAGAAGACCTTTGAGCGGCACTTTTATCATTTAGTCCGGAAGATTTAAACTTTAATACACGTTGACTGGCGAAAAACTCTGCCCGGTTCCCTCGGCCCCCACCGCGGAGAATAAACAGAAGGGCAACCATGACAAAAATGCTTCGCTGCTTTTGTGGAGGCAGTTACAGCGCCACGTACAGGCTCCTGCATATGTACTGCAGCTTCTCCAGCGGCTGGAGCTAAACGGAGCGGTCTCGTGTAGGCAGACACTATCCGGATAACTATTGCGATTGCGATTGCGTTAATCCTATGCGTTTAGCCGTTTTCGTCCTCGTGTGGCCGCAGCCTCAAAAGGGAATAATCTGCATTGCCTGGATGTATCGATAGTGAGTTTACTTTGTCTCCAAACATGAAGGGACGCCCTACAGTATGACTACTGGCCACTACGGTACCTGTGGTTCTGGATAAAAACAGACCATCACATTTTCAGAATTATTACTAGGTATGGGAGGTCAGAGTTTTACAAAATCCTAAGAGAAACATTACTATACTAAATAATAATAATTTCTCTCTTGTTTAAGTGAAGGGCTTTTAGGTGCGCTGAGTATGGTTGAGGGGAGCCAGTATTGACATGTATATATTAGGGGTGTAACGGTTCACAAACATTTCGGTTCGGTACGTACCTCGGTTTTTAGGTCACGGTTCGGTACAGCAGAAAAAATTATCACAAAACATAAAATATATATATATATTTTTTATTATTATTAAACTGTGAATAATGTATTCACTCAAATAAATACAAAATATAATAAAATAAACATTAAGGTGCAGCATTTCGATGAACTGAAATAATCTGTATTTGAACTTTACTGTACTAGTACTCACAAAACAAACTATTAGTTTTGGGTTTTTAATTATTATTAAACTATGAATATTCACTCAAATAAATACAAAATATAGTAAAATAAACATTAAGGTGCAGCATTTCGATTAACTGAAATAATCTGTATTTGAACTGTACTGTACTAGTACCTAAGAAGCCAGTTTGACATAATGACTTGCTTGTCATTGTATTTTCATGTTGTTTAAAGAAAGATGAACTTGTCCACATTGCTTGCCGAAAGGGCAGATCTGCTGGCACTAGCAATGTCTCCTGCTGTGGAGAACACCCTCTCGCTAGGGACAGAGGTAGTAGCAGATATAGCCAGGTAGCGCTTTGTTAACATGGCAACATAAGGATATTTGCCGTTTGTAATAGCTTTGGCTCGGTCTGAACTCTCTGCGAGTGGTGGAGGCTTACATGCTAGTGGGAGTTGGGTTTGCACTTCAGTCTTTTGGTACCGGTGATATTCACGTTCGGGTGATGCCTTTTCAAATGAGTGTGCAAGTTTGATGTATTGCCAGCCGCGTAACCAATGTTGAACAATGTTGAACAATGCCGACAAACAGCTTTGGTTCGGTCCACCTGTCTTTGTCCGTCATCCTTGTTCGTAACTGCGAAACCAAAATGTTCCCAAACCGGAGACTTCAATGATGCTGGAGGATTTTCGAGCTCAACTTTATCTGCGTTCGCCATTTCCTTAAATTACTGACTAAATTTGAACGCATCCCTGTGACCAGCTCTCATAGTAAGCCTCTCGTCCAATGAAATAACTTGCTCGCTCTATGACGCGTTGAACCCAATGTGAGCAAATTACTCTGAATGCTGCGACGCAGCACCTGAGATTACTTCCAAGAAGTTGTTCACGTTCTCAATTTTTTACGTTTAACGTTATATTCGAATAAGTTCGGTACGGGTACGTGTACCGTTACACCACTAGTATGTATACATCGTATATGCTGTGACACCTTAAATTCCCTACGAGGAATAATAAAGATGGATTTCTTTTTTTAAGCTCCTGCATCTAGAAGAATTCAGTACCACTGGTCAGTTCTGCTAAGCTGATAACAGCAAGGTTACAGTGACTGATCTCTACATAACTGACACACACACGTACGGTCAGCCACCGTCATTATGCACAACAAGTACTTTTTTTTTTTTTCACACACACACACACACACACACACACACACACACACACACACACACACACACACACACACACACACACACACACACACACACACACACACACACACACACACACACACACACACACACACACACACACACACACACACACACACACACACACACACACACACACACACACACACACACACACACACACACACACACACACACACACACACACACACACACACACACACACACACACACACACACACACACACACACACACACACACACACACACACACACACACACACACACACACACACACACACACACACACACACACACACACACACACACACACACACACACACACACACACACACACACACACACACACACACACAGTAAAGGTATTGTATAACCGTTGTTCGGCCTTAAATAGAATTTAAACTGTAATAGTGTTTGCACCACTTTTGTAAACAAGTGAGATGATCTGATGGGAAACGGATCTATTTGTTATTCTCCAATCTGGCTGACTGCTTAACATTTTGGGCACATGTTCTCTAAGGGCCCTTTGGTTTCTTCAACATTTGTGAGGACAAACTCAAGAAAGTCAAATGTAGGCGGGAAATGTAGCGTTGTACCCATGGATATATATAAACTAGACCCTCCAGAAAAACGCGATTCTGCGATCGCAGAAATTACCGCATAATCAGCAAAATGGCGCATATTTTTAAAAAGCCGCATATTTATCAAAAGGCCGCATATTTATCAAAAGGCCGCATAATCCCCGCATTTTTCCACACAAAGTTTAGAAAAAAAAAAGTGAACTCGTCTTGATGATGCGCGACGTCATCAGCTCGCGCATCACAGAAGGTAAACAACACCGTAGAGTGAACGTGTGGAGCTCACACGAGAGTTTCTCTTCACCAAGATGAAAAAATCTAATCCATCTCATTTACCGACGAACATTTCTGCTAAAGACCGGGCAAAGCAGTATCCCGATGTCTGGGGGGAAACTATTCTGCAGAGAGAGAGAGAGAGTGTGATTAAAATAGCCCAAGAGTGTGATTAAAATAGCCCAAATGCTTTTACAATAAATAAACATTGAATGTGTTTAATTGAATAGTAAAGGGGTTTAACGTTAGTGGCAGGTTGTGTGTGAGAGAGAATAAATAAATAAGACAGCCCAATATTTATTTTTTCCGCATATTTCCGCATATTTCGCAACTTCCCGCAATTTCACCGCATAAAATCACATAAAACCCCGCATGTTTGATCGCATAATCAAGGATTTTAGCCCGCGTTTTTCTGGAGGGTCTAATAAACACGTGTTTATATATATATATCTATGGTTGTACCCAGAGCCATATAATAGAAATTTTTTTTCCCTCTATATTGCGCTGGTTGTACCTACACTTCCTACAGCGTAACCTGAGACCAGGGCCGGCCCGTCGCACTGGCGTTATAGATGTTCGCCCAGGGCGCCAGATCTGTGGAAGCGCCGCGCTGACAGCTCTGGGAGAAAAAAAAATGTTTTGACCGTTGGTGCTCATCCTAATGTTCGGCCTTGATGTAACAACATTCATAATTAAGTAAATGTAACACCTTTTTCATCCCGGTTACACTTTTCATGTGCCCTGTACGATGGGCGCTGTAAGTGATGAAAATGGGGGATGTTGGTTTATCTGGCAACCGCAGCTCACAGCCAAAGTGCGAGTGAGCGTGGGGGTGAGCGAGGGAGAAAGGGAGGGTGCACCGGTACCTAGGGCTGTGCAATTAATCGTATTTTAATCGCGATTACGATTATGGTTTGCGACGATTATGAAAACAGCATAATTGACAAAATACGATTATTTTGCTGGGTGCGCTTTTGCCCCTCCCTAAAAGCCCACTCGGCCGGCCACGTGGGAGTGACATGTGTTGTGAGTGTTCAGCGCGAGCGAAGATGTCAGAACAAGAGCAGCAATTAGTTAAAAAGAAGGGTCGCGGCGAGATTCCCAGTCGATCGCGAGATGTGTCTAAAAATAGAACAACAATATTCTGTTTTATCGTTAATGTCCCGTAACATAATCTTCCTGTGCCAGAATAATGCACTTGAACGCATCAAAGCTTTGTGATTGGCCAGCCTCACCCCATGTGTCAGGGCGTGGCTGGTGGGCAGTGGGCACTATTTTGCTGACGTTCTCCGTGTCAACAGGAGTCACAGTTCGCACACACACAAGACCGTAATTATGGCAGAAGCAAAAAAGCTCAAAATATATAATTTTCACTCCGAGTGGGAGGATGATTATTTTTTATCTATTCCAGTCCATCTGTCTCATTTACAATGCGAGCGTGGCTTTATCGAAGAAGGGTAATTTAGGAGCGGCATTTCAAAACAGTGCACAAACGCTACGAGACGGAATTCCCTCCTAATTCTGCCCTACGCTCCAAAAGGGGAGGGGCCTGAAAGCACAGCTAAATGCACAGCAGTCCATTTTCACCAGGCCCAACAACAAGAGCAAGGCTGCTCCAGAGCATCTTATCGTGTCAGTCAAGTTCTTGCGAAACACATGAATTCTTTCAAAGACGGCGAAGTTGTGAACGAAGCATTCCTGGAGGCTGCCGACGCACTTTTGGGGGACAGTAAAAATAACAGTAGCATTTCAACAGGTTTTTGATATAATAAAAACTCAAGTTAGATACCGTTATTAATCAGCTGTTAGTTTTAGTTTGTTTGAACTTATTCATTATAATTATTGTACAAAATGGTATAAGAATGCAAACTTAAATTGATTATAGTCTATTATCAATTCAGGTTAAGGAACTAGTGTTGCTTGCATCCGATTTTAAAAAGGCAGTTATTTTTATAATCTACTAAAATGCAACAAAAAAGGGTTTGATTCTATTAATTTTGTCTTTTTTATTGCACTCTTGCAGCAGATTCCTGAGTAGCTTCAGATCTGAGTTGTCTTATTAGTAAGTCTCATTTATACTTTTGTTGCAACACTATTTTTATATAATGGCAAAGAAAGGGTTCAGAGTATTTTCTTTTTTTCCTGTGTCATATGTGGCAGCACTGCCACAAGTTCCTCTTCAGAGAGGGTCTTCAGTACAGGTGGCTTGTCACCTGCCTGCGCTCATCTCTGAAACCAGACCATGTAAACAGGCTGGTGTTTCTTGCAAAAAATCTTTAAGAGATGACATGAGCAGCCCTACCAGCATGGTGTGACCATGGTGGCCAAAACATTTTTATTTGGTCTTAAATTGTAGTTCAACATTTATTTCCTGTTACTTCTGGACCATGACGGTTGGCCAGCCTTCAACGTTTAGTGGAATATGTTGAATATGTTTTCAGGAGTTTTCAGTAGGTTGTGACAGTGCACTGCAACATATTTGATTTAATTTATTTTAGTCTAATTTATTTTTATTTATCATATTAATATATGTTTAGTATGGTTTTGGAAGTGCGCTACAACATATTTATTGATCTTGTTTATTGGTAAAATATTATTTGTGTTAAAGTTCAATAAATGGTTAATGAATAATCGTCAAAATAATCGTGATATCAATTATTGACCCAAATAATCGTGATTATGATTTTCGCCATAATCGCACAGCCCTACCGGTACCAGCGCTGTTGTTATTAGCACCTGGTGCTAGCTGCTCTAACTGAAGAAGAAGATGTTTCTACAATGATGTGGAGGGAGAGTCCTCTCCAGTCAGACTGAGGCTGATAACTACAGCTCAGTGAGGTAAAGGACTCTGAGGGTTTAGATAGTTCACTTTAGTCTAAGTCAGGGGTGCCCAACCAGTCGATCGTGATCGACCGGTCGATCGCGGGGAGATTCCCAGTCGATCGCGAGATGTGTCTAAAAATAGAACAACAATATTCTGTTCTATCGTTAATGTCCTATAACAGAATCTTCCCGTGCCAGAATAATGCACTTGAACGCACCAAAGCTTTGTGATTGGCCGCCGTGACCCCATGTGTGGGGGCGTGGCTGGTGTCAACAGGAGTGAGTGACAGTCTGCACACAAACAAGACCGCAATTATGGCTGAAGCAAAAAAGCCCAAAATATATAATTTTCACTCCGAGTGGGAGGATGATTATTTTTGTATCTATTCCAATTCAAAGTCCATCTGTCTCATCTGCAATGCGAGCGTGGCTTTATAGAAGAAGGGTAATTTAGGAGCGGCATTTCAAAACAGTGCACAAACGCTACGAGACGGAATTCCCTCCTAATTCTGCCCTACGCTCCAAAAGGGGAGGGGCCTGAAAGGACAGCTAAATGCATAGCAGTCCATTTTCACCAGGCCCAACAACAAGAGCAAGGCTGCTCCAGAGCACCTTATCGTGTCAGTCACGTTCTTGCGAAACACATGAAGTCTTTCAAAGACGGCGAAGTTGTGAACGAAGCATTCCTGGAGGCTGCGACGCGCTTTTTGGGGACAGTAAAAATAACAGCAGCATTTCAACAGGTTTTTGATATAATAAAAACTCAAGTTAGATACCGTTATTAATCAGAGCTCTGTAAGTTTTAATTTGTTTGAACTTATTCATTATAATTATTGTACAATAATGCAAACTTAAATTGATTATAGTCTATTATCAATTCAGGTTAAGAAACTAGTGTTGCTTGCATCCTATTTTAAAAAGGCATTTATTTTTATACTCGACGATGATGCAACAAAAAAAGGGTTTGATTCTATTAATTTTGTCTTTTTTATTGCACTCTTGCAGCAGATTCCTGAGTAGCTTCAGATCTGAGTTGTCTTATTAGTAAGTCTCATTTATACTTTTGTAGCAACACTATTTTTATATAATGGCAAAGAAAGGGTTCAGAGTCTTCTCTTTTGTCCCTGTGTCATATGTGGCAGCACTGCCACAAGTTCCTCTTCAGAGAGGGTCTTCAGTACAGGTGGCTTGTCACCTGCCTGCGCTCATCTCTGAAACCAGACCATGTAAACAGGCTGGTGTTTCTTGCAAAAAATCTTTAAGAGATTACATGAGCAGCCCTACCAGCATGGTGTGACCATGGTGGCCAAAACATTTTTATTTGGTCTTAAATTGTAGTTCAACATTTATTTCCTGTTACTTCTGGACCATGACCATAGCTTCAGATCTGAGTTGTCTTATTAGTAAGCCTCATTTATACTTTTGTAGCAACACTATTTTTATATAATGGCAAAGAAAGGGTTCAGGGTCTTCTCTTTTGTCCCTGTGTCATATGTGGCAGCACTGTTCAATGCTTCTTGAAAACATTACCCACTGTAGTGACGTGTGGATAAACTCCAACTCTGTATCAACAACACTGCTGTGTAACTTCAGTTAAATACTTGTATGTGTGTAGATTAGAAAGAGGTAAGATAAAGGATCTGCAGTATTTTATGGAGTATTAAAGGTCAGTTTTATACAAGTAGTGTGTATTTACCTGGCAGTAGGCTCTCAGTAATGGCTACGCCTCTCTATTTGGACTGGTAGATCTCGGCAGACTGGCAACTTTAAAAGCAGCTCTCGGTTCAAAAAAGGTTGGGCACCCCTGCCCTAAGTTATCTCAGTGGGTCTCAAACGATTTGATCACAATTTATGTAAACACATATTTCCAAGGCACTCCTTTATAATTATTGGGATAAAACAGGTTTGAAATCATTACAATGTAAACTATAGGACAGTAAACCAGACATATCGTTTTAAACTGGAGAGATAAAACAATATGCATAAATAAAATAGTAAAATAAAATATGAATGAACAACAAAAATAAAATACGTTACATGTATTTGTTATTGGCTATGGGTTATTGGTTATGTTCACATACTTATTTAATTATTAAAATGTAAACCGATCTTTTTCATATGGGTGTTTAGAGTTGTACCCCCTAGATCTAGTCTCTAGTCATTCTGCTTAAAGTGCACCAGATTGAAGCATTTTGCTTCAAAATGTTCAAACATTTCTTCCCGGTATGCCTGAGAAGGCAGATATGCTTGTTTTTCTCAACAAGAACGGTTTTTAAATGGGGGGGGGGTTCCTTTAAAAGTTGGACTGTTGCACTGTTGTCGCTTCAGTGGTTCTCAGGTTAAAGTTACATAGCAGTGAATATAAACAGACTGATTAATGTGAATATTACTGTAAACTAACCTGTTTAAAAGTTTCTCGAATAAATGTAATTTTTTTGGTGGAAGAAGCACGCATCATGTTTTTACCCTGCGCCTCAAAGAATCGGAATTGAGAACCGTTAAGAACCGGAATCGAAAAGTAGAATCGGAATCGTGGAAATTCAAACGATACCCAACCCTACCCGTCCCCTTGTGTATTATGAAGGTTTTTATGCATGTAAACGGTGTGCAGAGTCAAAACCCTCAAAGTACACCCTGTAGCGAGTACAACTCTAACACAGAAAATACCTCCCCTCTTGGAGATACGTCACTGTCCATTGTTTACTTCCTGGGTATTGTGACGTAGGAATGGCCAGTAATTATGGATTATAAACAATTGCTTCAAAGCCACAGATACATTATCAACCTATGGATCAACTGATTCAGCCGCGTTTTTTCTTTCTCGTTTTAATGCCATTGAACACGTCTTTTGATCAGATTGACAGCTACGGTGAGACGATCTCCCGTAAAAGCTCCGTAAAAGGTACGTGTTGTGATGTCTGTGTTTGCTTCCCCTGTTGCGAGATCGGATCGCTTAGATACTATACTTAAATAATCTGTGGAGTCTCAGCTTTAATCGGATATATTGTATGTGCAGTTTCGATAAGTAATAAGGGTATCTTTATTTTAATTCTGTGCTAAAGTGCGTTAGCATTTTTTTTTTTTATGAATAAAACCGCACGTCCCTGCGGTGTGAATACCGCGCATGCGCATACCGCGGTTATCGCCATGACACGGTATATCGTTCAGCCCTACGATACGGTCATGCGGTACCCGGAACCAAATGTGACCAATCCGTGGAGCCGTTACGTTACGTCCGCGGAGCCGTTAGGTTATGCCCCCGCTGATTGGTCCAAATTGACCAATCCACGGACTTCCTCACACACAGAGTGCATGCAGCTCAGCTGATCTCTCCTCCCTGGCTGCAGGCTGATAACAGACAGTTGGGATCGCGGTGAAATTCTCTCTGCAGACCCATTCTCACAGCGTCTATCAACCTTTTTCTTACTCAATATCAAGCCACACTTACTGTTTTTACTTCGGCTGTGACTTTGTGTGTGCTCAGGGTGAGTTTGGCTGTGTTTCGCTGTCGCTAAACAAGGAAATCACACCTCCACGGAGCACACTGGGCTCACAGGGAGGGGGGGGGGGGGGAGCCATTGGAGCTACAACGAGCCGTTAAAGGCAGAGAGTGAAATTCAGTGAATACACGTAGTTTACAGAGATGCTGTTTGAGAAACCAATGTGAGTTTGGAAAATTGCACAATATAAATCTATTCTAGTAGAGCTCAACAATGGAATTATGATCAGTGGAAATGGCCATGACATGGGACCTTTAAATGAAACTCCTTTGAGTTTTAAGAGCGGCCTCTTTGTACAGCAGAACAGCCCGGTCATGTGACTGAGCTTCAAGCAGCTATTATTAGCCTGGTTGTCCTTTAAGAAACAGGCAAAATGTGTGGTTGTTCCTGCAGACAGCACAAGCTCCATTCTGTCAAACCATGAGATGAAGGAAGCAGAAGTGGTCATACACCCCGACTCATTTCTGTTCTAGGACTCATTCCCGCACCACTCTATATATCTCAGTTTGAAGTACCCCACCAGACTGCTCCTTACCTTGTGGACACTCTTGGGGTCCTCCATCCAGGCGAAGTACATCTCCTCCACATAGTTGGAGCTCGTCCCGTTCAGGAACGGCTCCGAGGCCACAGGTGCCGTGTAGCACCTGATTGGCAGAAACGTCCTTGTGCCACCTCTGGAGGGGCCTGTGATTGGCCGCTGTGGGCCGACAGTCTGCGCCGCCTGTGAGGCGGTTAGCGGACGCAACCGCGCCGCACAAGTCCTTAAACGATGCATTTGCAGTCCTTAAAGTATCACACACACGTTGGTGGTGGTCAGGCCGACGGGCCGGACGTCCTCAACCTCAGAACAACGACGGGATTCAAAAAAAGTCACTCCACCGGGGTTAGTCCCAGGAAAAACAGGGAGGAAGAAAGTGTCCACAAGTCCGTTTGTCCACTGAGAGAGAGAGGGGACACTGTGTTAGAGAAATAGTGGGTTTGAATATTTACATTTCAAACACCACAACATAGACACTAACATTACTGACATGAACTTTCCACTCACACATTCTGAACTTGAAGGGGAAAAAATGTAAATCTGACTAAAATGTGAAAGTAAATGGCGTGCACATATGGGCCTGTCATATCAACAGTAACATTCATTGGCTGATACTGATGACATGCCAATGGTTTTTTGACATGGTTGTAACAACATTTTAATTTCAAAACACAAAGCAGATAAATCAGTGTATTTCATGAAGTGACAACGCAGGCCAGTAAAAATACTTTGGCCATTAAACAATGCAATTTCATAACTTTTGTTTTTGATATTTGCCTCATGAGATCATTCTAATGGCCATTTTAATTGTGTTCTGAAGGCTGAACCCTGTGACCCTGAAATGCCCCCCTACACCGCTCTAGTCAAAATGTTAAAGTCAAGGGACATTTCGTCAAAGTGTTCAGGTGTCTGCAAGAAACTGTGAAATAGAACTTTTCTTGCAGGGTAGCCTGGAGAATAGCATGGGAATGGGATTGGAGACATTCCAGTGTCAGGAGTTCTTTCATTTCTCTGTTACGGGATTGTTATTGGACAGAAGTGAAAATCCTGTGTCTGACGTGCATTAGAAGAGACACAGTGACAAGCTGTAAACATGTTGTAAATTCAGGCATCTGATGTTCTTGATTTGATCTAAGATCTGCATGTTTGCATGCTGACCCGGCAAATCCTGCTTTTGTTTACTATTAACTTTTGGGAATTACTACTTTTGCATTTTATTTTTTAAATATAGATATTTTTTCCATTACTACGGCTTGTCGATGATAACATATGCATTTCCCTGCACGTTGGGAACCTGCCAAATGTTGTTCTGTTTTAAGTGTACTACCAGCTTAACGCTCCTGATCTACATCCCACAACCATTGACATGTGCAAATCAGTCAGAGGTAGTGGTATGTCAAACGTATGCATTCAATCTAAGTTCATAGTAGTGGGATATTCAGTTGCATTTATCCAAACATCCAAAATCAACAGTCTACTTGTTTTGATGATGCATAACTTTGCAAATGAATTTAAAGTATTGATTAAGTTCCTTAGTAAGAGTCAGAACAGGTATCACACAACTGCAATACAATATCATGTTTTTCTTAAACCCCTAAAAAGGTAGTTAAACCGTTTGTAGATGTTATTAGCTACGTTGGGAGACATTCTTTTATGGCCAACAAAGATAAGGATATTTTTGCCTTAGCACATATTCAGTTATGGAATTCTGCATTTGAGATATTTGCAGTCTGATAGAGCAAAGGAACCTGTGCTGTGTCTTCATGTGTTCCCTCAGCTGCTGTGTTTTGACCTTGTTAAGTCTTCACTCCCTGCCTCCATTCCTCTTCACTCACCCACGGCCTGTAGGCGGCCACCACCCGCCTTCCCGGCCTCTTCATTGGTTGAAATAGGACTCCAAAGCTATTACTATTGGCTACAGCAGCTGTTTGACACTTTGTCCTTTCACGAGTCATGACTTCCTTAAAAAATACTGCTTTAAAAAACATTGTAAAATTATGCTTTCCTCCGAGTGTGAAACACACAGAATGAAGGATAAAGACAGCTGTACGTTACAGTATGTGGAACAGACTACATTATTAGCTTTAGAGCTAACGTTATATAATTAGCCGGTTAGCTTGTACTTTCTCTATGAATTGCCATTTGCACTAGCAGCTAATATGTGCCTATGTAGTTGAAGTTACGGGAGATTTATCATTAGTGTGCATTTCGTACTTTAACCGTTAGCCAGTTTCAGCGAATAATTTGAGATTTGAGCTAACAGTCCCGGTAAGGGAAGTGTGTGTTGGTTAGCATGCGGCTAACATGCTAACAGGTTTGGTCTTCTGCAGGACGGATTTTAGTGTGACCCGGGGTCCATCTCTGTGTACAAAGAGGGTTCCCGGCATTCTCCCCACAGACACACAGGCTTCCTTAAAGTCTTAAATCCCGGTTACTGACCTCCAAAATGAGTTTCAGCGGCTCCCCTCTAGGCCTGTATCCCGGATGCCCTTCGCCTCTCCCGGTGAAATTATGACAGCTCGAGGGGCGCGGAGCATGGAAGGAAGCGAGCCAGGCCCGTGCGTGATGAGGAGGCGACGTGACGCAGCGCAGACGTCAAAACACAAGGGGGCGGGTCACGTCTCACGATTCATTTTTGATTCATAAAAAACGATAAATAAATAAAATAATAATACATTAATTGATTTTGAATCAAATTCATTAAAAAACAAAACCTAATGTTTAATTTGAATCCGTGTATCTACCGTCCAATTGTTTTTCTTTATTAAACACGTAAACGGAAGAGCGTCTGAGAGGCGTTTTTGCTTTTTACCTTACTAATGGTCAAATGGTCCTTGGACCGAGGCGAAACTCACGGAAGTGATTTCAAAACAAAAGCACTCGTTTTCTAAAATCACACTTTCAATCACTACAGTATCCTACTGAAGGAACGGCGATTATTATAAACAAGGGGAATTTAGCGATCACAACGAAAACGGCCAAGACACATTGAGCCCAGAGAATTGATGTTATTAAGGGCTGTAAATATAAGCCTATGTCTAAAATGGACAACATTGTTAGGAGATTTAAACTATACAGCGGTTCTGCACTGCGGTCAACTCAGCCGTCTCTCGCGTTTGTTTTTTCAAATCAGCTGCTCTTCATTATTCCTGCTATATTTGACGAGTGATACAAATATGTTTTACCACAAGTTCTTAAGGAAACTAACACTCTTGGACTCGGTTCTAGTTTGACTTCTACCAGAAATAAAATGAAGTACTTTTGCTGTGTACTTTGTGAGTAATCCTCTGTCAGAGTCCCCTCCATAGTACATAATGCATGTTTTTCTGCTATCTTTGATGAGTGATAAAAATATAATTTTACCATTAGTTCTTAATGAAATTGATACTGTTTAACTTTGTATTAGTTAGCCTACTACTTACAATACATTGAAGTACTTTTACTGTGTATTGTTTGAGAAATACTCTGTCAAAGTCCCCTGCTGAGAACAACATCAAGCCACTTCTGCTGAGTTTGATGAGGGAATTCTTTTTTATTGCCATTAGTTCTTCGTGAGATTGATCCTGTTGGACTCAGTACTAGTGAAACCCTCACAAGTACTATGAAGTACTTACTGTGTACTTTTCCAACAATCCTCTGTCAATGTCCCCTCCTGAGAACAATAATGCATGTTTCTCTGCTATTTTGAATAAGCGTTAACAAACCTTTCTTCATGAGACTGATATTGTTGGACAGAGTATTTTAAGAGGATGGTAGACTGCACACTGACACACTCTTGTTGGCCTATTGATGATGCTGCTGTCTTTTAATATATGATTATTTCTCAGCCGCTAGTTCGTACCTGACAGATTCTTCAGTCTCATCAGCCTCATCCTTCCATCAGTCCCAGTCATCGAGCCTCCAGCACACTTCCAGTGTCTGACTCCATGTGATTGTCCTGATGCTGTGAGGGTGATGCTGCCCCATGATCACACACTGCCAAGGACCTCATATTATGTCTGTCATTAATGTTACATCACCCATCATAACAATTTGCTTTCCTTTTTCTCTTCTCTTAACTGAAAAGTCCTGTCTTTATAATACAATGTAAAGTCCTTTTCCTGCACCATTTGAAGGCTTCAAAACAGGCATTTTTACTTTATGTGTTAGGCAAAATGACACAGTCAGTGGCCCAGAATTGTACTTTATAAACTCTGAATCTTGTGGTGCTTGAAGAATTACACACTGGTTAAGCCGGCCACGTTATATATGCCTTTTTTGGAGCCCTTTTTTGCAATATTTATTAAAATGTCACTAGTTATTTAAACAAACCATCAATATTTGTTATTAACTTCAACTAAAGTCAATTTAAATAGCGGGCAAAAATGGGTTAACTGCCATGCATTTGGTTTTTGACTATTTTAGGCAGAAAAACGTATATTCACTAAACCTTTTTTAATGATTTACTATAATTTAGAAAAGTTTTTGTGAGAAATCATTTCAAAAGTAAACTTATTTTTCATTTTATATTTAAATTTGAAATGTTTGCACACAACATTATTAAATGTATACATTTGTATCCATTTTTTTAAAATTATGAATCCATTTATCTTATTGTATTTCCTTGAGGCTGGGGAAGATATCATGTAGTTCAACAGGCAAATGTTCTAAGGCAAGTAAGTATACGTATAACATGGAAAAGGAAATAAAATAGGTTTCATAGGAGGATGTGGATTTATTTTCTCTCACCTTGTAATTACACAATCAAACCCTCATCAAACTTAGCAGAAGTGGCTTGATTGTGTTCTCAGCAGGGGACTTTGACTTTGAGGATTTCTCAAAAAAACACAGTAAAAGTACTTCAATGTATTGTAGGTAGTAGGCTAACTAATACAAAGTCAAACAGTATCAATTTCATTAAGAACTAATGGTAACATTATATTTGTATCATTCATCAAAGATAGCAGAACAACATGCATTATGTACTATGGAGGGGACTGATAGAGGATTACTCACAAAGTACACAGTAAAAGTACTTCATTTTATTTCTGGTAGAAGTCAAACTAGTACCGAGTCCAACAGAGTCAGTTTCCTTAAGCCCCTCTCTCCAAGGACCATTAGACCATTTAGCAAGGTAAAAAGCAAAAAGCAAAAAGGCCTCTCAAACGCTCTTCCGTTTACGTGTTTAATAAAGAAAAACAATTGGACGGTAGATACACGGATTAATTTGAATAGTTACTCAAACGTTTTTTAAACAATAATTGTTAAACAAATAGGACAAAGAGGTTTTTTATCTTGTTGCTTTGTAAATAAAAGGTTGAATTGTAGTTTACTATAAAACTATTTTTAATTGAAAAATATCATATGAGACTAAGAATAAGTTATGGACATTTGAAATATGTTATGTTTTCATTTTAAACATATGTGTTTCCATAATATAGATATATACCCATATAATAACTGTATACAACTGTAATGGATTGTGATATGAAATAAAATGTACATAAATAAAAATACATTGAAAAATAGTGCCAATAGTGCTGCATAGTTCTTTTTCTATTAAAGCTTTGTTCAATAAAAAATACGTTTTATATTTTAAAAACATTATTTGAAATCATATTTGAATTGCATTCCTTACATCAACATGTCCCTATTGTTTGTATATATATATATATATATATATAAATAAATGTATATAGTTCATTTTTACCTTTGCTTACATTGTTTTAAGGTGTATTTCTATTGCTGTACATTACATTGATCGTAAAACGCAAGGTCAAATGTGTTTTATCTTTAAAACAGATTCTGATTCCAATCTATTCTAATTAAATTCAGTGGCAGGTAAAACTCTGATTCACATTTCTTTGCCACCAACATGATCCTGAGTATTTTGTGCAATTTAATTACAAGGTTTTCAATTCAACAAAACCATTCCGTTATTGAAGTTTATTAAATGATTACATGGAGCGGCAGTGTGGATTCATCCCAGCAAACCGGCAGCACAGGTTTGGGCTCTACAGTTATGGATCTGCTCCAGGGCCGTTGCTATGGTAGAGAAACAAAATGTCCAGAGAGGAGCACCGTTGATTTCTGCTCCAACAGGTCAGAGATCACAATTTACTATCATCAACTTTTTTCAATAACAATGTCACCCAACACAGCAATATTTAATAATGAAATACAATTATTACCACAAAGAATAGGTTTACATTTCCAAAAAATTCAAAGAGGAAACCTATATAAAATGATTTATTAATATAATAAAAAGCCAGTATCCTCGAGATTGAGAAACGGCCATTGGCTCTGGAGCAGCTTTTCTCAATCTCGAGGATGCTGGCTTGGTAGTCGCGTACTTCCAAGTCACTTCCTTCAGAAACGAAGCAAGTATACTTCCAAGCCACGGCTTCGGAAAACGAAGAAGAATGGAACAGGCTAACAAGTGTGCCACTCTCTCTAACGGTTTCAACATAAACTGTACCGAAAATAAATACCTCACGATGTCCATCTAATTATGAACTTGCTTTACGTTCACGGAACACATATTTGGTGATAACAAATGTAACAAAGTAACATATTTATAACACATGTTCTACGCCACTACATACTTACATTTAAATGTGTGCTGCGTTGGTTCAGCCATTCTCCGCAAGTTTTTTTTTAAATTGGTCCGTGCGCAAAGCATTGTGGGGATTTTAAGGACACGAAGTCTACCCATGTGCAGCCTCGAAATTTCCCCCACACCAAGGACGCGGCCTCGGTGGAATTCCAAGTATGCTGGAGATTGGAACAGTACTTCGGCGGCACTCAATGATGTAGCATCCTTGAAATATTGGCTTGGAAGCCAGTATCCTCGAGATTGAGAAACGGCCACTGTGTCAAGTGTCCTTCTTGGGTTACCGTCCAGAGTTATCCAATATGGCGGACTATCTCGCACATGCGCAGTACAGAACGGGCAGGGGGACGGATCGGGTAGTGACAGCGGCCTCGGAGGAATTCCAGGGCTGCGTTTCACTTCGGTTAAATGGATTCCTTGCTTCCCTCACTGGCGTCGTTTCCCTGCGTCTAGCCCCTCCCACCAGGGAAGCACGGAGAGACGCAAGGAAACCACGAGAAGCAGGAAATGAGTTTTAAGAGCAATGGGACGTCCTTTCCTCCGGAGCGTCACGTGAAGCGACGTCCGTTTGTGATGACGCCGCACAGCTGATCGTCTGACAGCAGCTCTGTCCCCGTTATTATTACAAACACCCCCGCCTCTGTTAGTACACATTTACTGACACAAACATTAATATCATCTGTTAGACCCAAATAAATAAAATCAAATAAGAACTCATTCTCAAAAAAGATAAACGCCATTCTTAAAATGTATATAAACGAACATTAGTTAGATTATTATTATTTAGAGTGCACAAAAGAAATAAAATAATTGAGAGAAGAAAAAGATATATCTATCAAAACCCAGTTAGATTAACATTCATTGGACTGCACACTTTGTTTGTTTGTGAGGATATGTAGCACATTAACATTGTAATAGCACTTAATGACTGACTGAGTGGAAATGACAATAAATGAAAATGTAAAACGAAAAAAGCGATCATGAAAATGTTTCCAAAAAATGAAGAAAATGATTGTTGACCACTTTGTTGTTCAGATATATCACATGTTTGTAACTAAATTAAACATGAATTCAAACAAAACACGGTATAAACTGAGGAGTGACTCTCGTGAGGTTCATGTGTTTTCTTCACTCCGCTGGGAAACTGCTCTCATGTCAAGAAGCATCAGATCAGTGCATGCACTGCATCGTCCAATCAGTGAGCGATACACAGTAAGGGGGCGGGGCGAGTGTCTGAGGATTTCATCGAAGGATG
The DNA here is from genome assembly GCF_902827115.2 of Pseudochaenichthys georgianus. Classification (NCBI taxonomy): domain Eukaryota; kingdom Metazoa; phylum Chordata; class Actinopteri; order Perciformes; family Channichthyidae; genus Pseudochaenichthys; species Pseudochaenichthys georgianus. Next base: position 3,316,238 of record NC_047511.1, on the reverse strand, counting down.
GTCTGGTGGTTCCTCGATTATCGCTCCTCCATTATCGCTCCTCGCTCCTCCGGCAGAAATAAGGCCATTGGGACGCTACTCAAGATGGCGCAGACAAATCAACTTCCGGTGAGACCGAGACCGAGGAGCGAGGAAATGAAAAATAAGAGAAGTGAAACGCAGCCCAAGTATGCTGGAGATTGGAACAGTACTTCGGCGGCACTAGATGACGTAGCATCCTTGAAATATTGGCTTGGAAGCCAGTATCCCCGAGATTGAGAAACGGCCTGAGAAACACCCTCTGTGTGTCTCTCATCACCTCAAGCATTATATCTGCATACAAGCCTTTACGGTTCAATGCTTACGCTTTAGCATGGAGATTGGGATTGGGCCGTAGTCTATTTTAAGAAGAGATTTTTGAAGTAACCCCTAGGATATTTGTTATGTTACTGTAAAGCTAGGCCCTGTTTGTATTGGTAGTAATCTCTGACACTAAACTTAGGGCCAGAATTGATCTTCATTTTATTTTCATTCCGTTACACACATCATTCACACACATTGGGTCAGAATCTTTTATTTAAACAACCAGTCTTTGTTGCGTTTGTTTTATTTTTTCAAACAAATCTTATGTGCAGACTCAAACCTTTAACGTGTTGTTACTATGTAAGAGTTAGAAAACACTGATAAATATATAATACAATTTTAAAAGCAGCCACACACTGAAGTTTATATTAAATGTTAGTTATACTGTATGCGAGCTCACTAAAGAAATAGAGCTTTAACATGTCCTTGATTAATTAAAGCTCTTTTGTAAATCATTGAATCATGTGGTCATTGTTCAGCTTCTCTCGTGTCTCAAGTGTTCTGCTGCAGGTTCCGTTCACCAGAAAACAGGATGTCATCCACGTTTGACTGTTAGTCGAAACAAGACATTTCATGATGATTATAGGACTCGGGTCAAATATATTTTAAATAATATTTTACATTTTATTGACATAATTGATGATTGGCAGAAGAAAAAAAGGGGATATATAGTAATTGTTGCAGCCCTGAAAGTTTCTCGCTTGAGGCCAGGAAAAGGCTCTGTGACCTTTTGACCTGTGCTGGACTATGGTGATCTGATCGATATGAATGCACCTGCCCGACCTGATCAAGTTAGATGCCGCCTATCACAGCGCACTGAGATGTGTTACTAACTGTAAAGCACTTACTCATCACTGTACCCTGTACGCCAGGGCAGAGGCTCAGTCACTGGTACATGTTTATTTAAAAAGCCATGCTGGGTAAACTACCGCCTTACATCTGCTCTCTGGCCACAGAGAGTCGCAGGCAGCTATTGCCTGAGATCACATGATGTGTTTTTATTCCATGTGCCAAGTGCGAGGACTGTTTTAGGTACTAACGCTTTTATGTGCGCTGCTCCTCTAGCTTGGAACACTATGCATTTCTTTTTTAAACTGAGCATTTTGGTTCCCCTGCATCATTTGAAAGCTCGGATAGATGAAATGCTATTTGATACTCTTGGTACCTGTCATTGTGAATAGGTTTGTAATTTGTACCCCTGTAATAATGTTGTATGATGTCCGTTTTGTCTTCTGTTGTTTTCATGTGTCACCAACGTGCTGCAGGTCTCCCTTGAAAAAGAGATGGGTTTCACCTGGTTAAATAAAGGCTACAAACAAATTCATAGTAACTTAATTAAATATTGTAATTACACATCAAGGGTTGAAATAATACATTTGGTCTGAACTACTTTTCGTGGTGGATTTATACACTAGATACACATTAGTGCAATAGTGAGCAAAACTGTTGACTTAATAGGAGTTGTTTTTTCCAACAATGGGGATCTTTGGCACAAAGCAGTAAGAGCATCAGGCTTTACTCTCAATACTAATACATTCACTTTTGGTTTGAGTCTGAACACCAAACATGTAGAACCGTTTCACCTTTCGAGTGACCAATGAGCAGTCAGCAGTTTACTGACGGTAACTTGATGCTCTTGTGAGCTTTAACCTCAGCTGCTCTAGTGTCTCTAAATAACTCCAGACCGAACAGTTGGTCCATAAGGGAGGCTGTGGCTCAGTGGGTAGTGTGCTGGATTTCGAATCAGGGGGTAGCAAGTTCGAGTCCCACTGCAGTCAGCATGTTGTTGTGTCCCCGATACACTTCGCCCCAAATTGCTCCTGTGGGGATTGTCCACCGTATTGAATGTATGCAAGTCGCTTTGGATAAAAGCGTCTGACAAGTAACATGTCATGTAATAAGACTTTTCTCATTCCTAAGGAATTCTTTTCTGGCAGAAACACTAATGCCTCAATTAGACAAGTGAAAAACAAGTGCCAAACCTTTTGATAATCGATGTATGGCTTTTCTCGGTGTGGGGTTTGGACTCACAAAAAGACATTAAAAGAGTTATTGGACTTAAAGAAACTGTAATGAATATTTTTTCAGTATTTCAGGTATATAACAAACACACCAAACAATGAATCAATTTATCAAGAAAAATAATCTTCAGATCAAACGATAATTAAAATAACCTTTAGTGGCAGCCCTAGATCATATATATTTATTTTATTGTTTGGCATGACAACTTTGAAATGGCACAGTATTAGCCCTATACTTTTACTCTTGTTCACAACAATTTCTGTGCAAAAAAACACACGACAGCAAATTAAAGTATACTAAAGCGGATATTAACGTGATGTTCTCCTCACACAGTGCATCCAGGTTCACGTGCTAGCCAGTCAGACATGTGGTAACCTGTTGGTGTATCAATCCCTGGTTTGAATGAAAGGAATGAACCCTCCGGCGTTGAGTGGCTGTGATGCGGGCCACGCAGCGTTCACACAACCAGACAAACTCAAAGGTCCTGAATGTTTTTAAATGTTCAGTCTGCAGTCAGGAGTCGGACTGTGTTCCGATCCGTCTCTCACATTCAGCTGACGTTGATGTTAAAGACGGCGGGGACAGGACATCTGGACTCTTTCAGGACTTTATCACAGGTGTTCCAGTGGTGAGCTGTGAGATCGGTTCCACCTTTACACACCTCAACACTGTAACCTTTCATCTGTGATACTCATGCCTTTATGAATTAATACCAGACATTATTGTAAGATTGCATTCCAACCGCAGACACGTTTCCTTTTGATTGTCTGCATTTTGGTGTCACTAATAGTGTTGCTGTGGACGAGTGGTGAAAGCGATGCATGTGTCCCTTTGCATGTTTGAATCCTGCCGACAACACCAATTTCTGGGCGGCAGTATCTCAGTGTGTAGGGACTTGGTTTAGGAGCTGAAGGAATGCCGGTTCAAGTCCTGATTAGATCAAACAGTACAGTGTTTGTGCATCTGTATTCAGACCTCATCTATATGCTATGCTATGCTATGCTATGCATGTGTGTGTATACAATAACAGAGTGGAAAAGTGAATTCCCCCTGGGGATTAATAAATGGTCATCTTAATGCAGCGTCTATTCTTTGAAATGGAAATGCTTTACTACTGACAAAGTCACATTATGAGGAAGCGTGCATTCAATGTACTTGCCTTTACTTAACACCAACAATGACTCATAAACCAGCATGGACTGTATCTTACCATGAGTCCTTACTATGGTTTATTGTTGAAGTGAGTATAGAAAGTCAAAGTGTGTTCTAAGACTATTGAGTAAACCTATCATTGTATACTAGTACAGCGCCTCCATGAGACACTTGTTATAAGACACAACTATGTGTTATGGCTGTTGGCATCTAATAGCATAATGTGTGTTTATGTTGTTGAGCTAATTCACAATGAATGCCTCTATAACACACCTAGATGTTGTGTGTGCTGCTGGAAGACCAGATGCATCGGTCAGTTTCGCTTTGAATCTATTCAAGTAAACACATCCTCTATAGTGTAGATAAAGAGCATCACAGATATCAGATTCAACAGTGTGGAGGTCTTCACGGGGAGATTTGCTTTGTGATTCAACTGAACTTGGTGAGCGAGCGTAGATTACCTGCAGAAGGTCACAGACATCCAGGCAAGTACCACAGACCCAGATCCACATCAGAGGAAGTCAAACCCGGACGAGCTCTGCCCCAGAAGATGTTGCATATTGGGATTTTTACAATTCTTGAGAGACCGAGTACCAGGCAAGGTGGTGGAGACCAAGTGCATCCACACAGAGCAGCAGGGGGCGTAACATTCCTATGACAGTGTTTGAGCAGGAAGTGCAATCAGACTCAATGCAGTGCAAGAATCAGTGCTTCCATTCAAAGACAGAAAACAGAAAGAAAGGAGAGTAAGCTCAGCCTCCAGTGAGCTCTGCATCTTTAAACCAGCCAATCAGAGTGAAGCATGTCTCAGTAAGTGGAATCAATTGTTCAATTAAAAGAAACAATTAAAGAAATAAAAAACATAAAAATATGAGCGGTTTCCTCCCCCACTGAGGACACTTTATAGTGGTTACGTTTCACACAGCATTTGTGCACTTGTTGAAATGGCAGAAAGTAAATATATAATTATGGAGATAATGTTAATAAGCTAGCTACGTGCTAGACAGCTGCAAAATTGTCGCTTTAAAAAGAGAACATGCTCCTGTCTGAAATCAAGGACCAATTGTTTAAATATTCCTTTGGATGGTAAATCTGGCAATATGTTCGATAATAAGGACTAAATCCAGGGAAGCTACTGGTAGCATTCGCTCCAGAGTGAGAGAGCTTGCAAGTACTGGTAGCTACTTAACATTAGTTATCAAACGGGCTTGCTAAATATACCGTAAATCTTTTATATTGCTAGCAAGTAACATGAAATTGGGGAAACATTGTTGCTACTTAGCACTTGCTCCTAACCTCTAAGCCTGCTAGCGTAGGCCCCGTGCTGCTGGCAGAGGAGCCATTGACTGCTAGTAATTACAATACAATATATTTTTCTCTTGGAGATAGAATTTCTGAGGGTTAAAGTTGGCAACACTGGAACCCTAACGGCCCGTCCACACTACAGCTTCGACAGCTTCAAAAGCGGTTTCCAACGCGTCTGCCCATTCACTTTGAATGGGGTGACGTCACTTTTCGCAGAACTGCATTGTGGGAAGCAGAGCGGAGGTTTCCTGGCTTTCAGGCTGCAAAAGTTGAGCAATGTTCAACTTTTGAAGCTTCTGAAGCTTTCGGTGGAAGCGTCAGCCAATCAAATCATACGCCAGGACAAGCTCTAGCCAATCAAACCGCTGCTTGTGTGTCAGGGGCGGGAGATTCATGTGATTGGTTGTTGGTTGAGCTTCAGACACGCCGAGCTCCTGTAGTGTGGACGGGCCGTAAGTATTCATCACATAAACCTTTCATGGTGACCTAACCTAACACATTTTGTTTTATCGCTTTTCTCCGCTTGAGGAAAGTTTTACATATATATAAAAAAACCATCCGTTCGAGGTGTCCTGTCCACAGTGTTACAGACAGCTGGCTGAATTATTGAGTGGCCATTAGGACAAATTGGAAGCAAGTCTGAGCGGCACTGTATCCAGATCTTGTTTTATAGAAGGAACTATTATTGTAGGCCAATCCAAGTTTGCTGCTTACTTTTGACAAAATGGTAATTGGGTTTTTTCAAATTCACTATGGTTATGATGTTTTGCAGAAATTAAGTTCTATAGCATATTTGATCTTAAAACATTTGTTGTTATGGTAATGCATTTAAAAGAAGTAAAAAAGGCTATAAAGTAAGCACACAATGGTTGCATGACTTCAGAACACCACCACTAACTTAAAAGCAGCACAGTGCTTGGTGTGAAGGGAGGGGTATGTTCTGACTTGTGTTAACCAAAGACCTTATCTCAGCCAGCTAACCAAAGGCCTTATCTCAGCCAGCTAACCAAAGGCCTTATCTCAGCCAGCTAACCAAAGGCCTTATCTCAGCCAGCTAACCAAAGGCCTTATCTCAGCCAGCTAACCAAAGGCCTTATCTCAGCCAGCTAACCAAAGGCCTTATCTCAGCCAGCTAACCAAAGGCCTTATCTCAGCCAGCTAACCAAAGGCCTTATCTCAGCCAGCTAACCAAAGGCCTTATCTCAGCCAGCTAACCAAAGGCCTCATCTCAGCCAGCTAACCAAAGGCCTTATCTCAGCCAGCTAACCAAAGGCCTTATCTCAGCCAGCTAACCAAAGGCCTTATTTCAGCCAGCTAACCAAAAACCTTATCTCAGCCAGCTAACCAAAGGCCTTATCTCAGCCAGCTAACCAAAGGCCTTATCTCAGCCAGCTAACCAAAGGCCTTATTTCAGCCAGCTAACCAAAGACCTTATCTCAGCCAGCTAACCAAAGGCCTTATCTCAGCCAGCTAACCAAAGGCCTTATCTCAGCCAGCTAACCAAAGGCCTTATTTCAGCCAGCTAACCAAAGACCTTATCTCAGCCAGCTAACCAACGGCCTTATCTCAGCCAGCTAACCAAAGGCCTTATCTCAGCCAGCTAACCAAAGGCCTTATCTCAGCCAGCTAACCAAAGGCCTTATCTCAGCCAGCTAACCAAAGGCCTTATCTCAGCCAGCTAACCAAAGGCCTTATCTCAGCCAGCTAACCAAAGGCCTTATCTCAGCCAGCTAACCAAAGACCTTATCTCAGCCAGCTAACCAAAGGCCTTATCTCAGCCAGCTAACCAAAGGCCTTATCTCAGCCAGCTAACCAAAGGCCTTATCTCAGCCAGCTAACCAAAGGCCTTATCTCAGCCAGCTAACCAAAGGCCTTATCTCAGCCAGCTAACCAAAGGCCTTATCTCAGCCAGCTAACCAAAGACCTTATCTCAGCCAGCTAACCAAAGGCCTTATCTCAGCCAGCTAACCAAAGGCCTTATCTCAGCCAGCTAACCAAAGGCCTTATCTCAGCCAGCTAACCAAAGGCCTTATCTCAGCCAGCTAACCAAAGGCCTTATCTCAGCCAGCTAACCAAAGGCCTTATCTCAGCCAGCTAACCAAAGGCCTTATCTCAGCCAGCTAACCAAAGGCCTTATTTCAGCCAGCTAACCAAAAACCTTATCTCAGCCAGCTAACCAACGGCCTTATCTCAGCCAGCTAACCAAAGGCCTTATCTCAGCCAGCTAACCAAAGGCCTTATCTCAGCCAGCTAACCAAAGGCCTTATCTCAGCCAGCTAACCAAAGGCCTTATCTCAGCCAGCTAACCAAAGGCCTTATCTCAGCCAGCTAACCAAAGACCTTATCTCAGCCAGCTAACCAAAGGCCTTATCTCAGCCAGCTAACCAAAGGCCTTATCTCAGCCAGCTAACCAAAGGCCTTATCTCAGCCAGCTAACCAAAGACCTTATCTCAGCCAGCTAACCAACGGCCTTATCTCAGCCAGCTAACCAAAGGCCTTATCTCAGCCAGCTAACCAAAGGCCTTATCTCAGCCAGCTAACCAAAGGCCTTATCTCAGCCAGCTAACCAAAGGCCTTATCTCAGCCAGCTAACCAAAGGCCTTATCTCAGCCAGCTAACCAAAGGCCTTATCTCAGCCAGCTAACCAAAGGCCTTATCTCAGCCAGCTAACCAAAGGCCTTATCTCAGCCAGCTAACCAAAGGCCTTATCTCAGCCAGCTAACCAAAAACCTTTTCAAAAAACCTCGAGACGAGAAAAGCGGAAGTGCAAAAACTCATTTCTGCAGCACTCTACAGCAGGAATACACAATATGGATGGGGATTAATACAGTTTATATTGGGTAATAATAAGAATTTATAGTATTTGATTTGTTGATATCACAGGTAGCTGTTCTTGAGATATGATTGGCTGGTTTGGTGACAGACAATGTGTCACCTGATTGGCTGAGTTTTGTCTCCAGACTTCAAGAACAAAGAAAGGGAGAGAAAGAAAGAAGGAAGGACAGTCCGTTGAGAACAGTGGCTGCATCAGTTCCATTCCGGTATGTTCCAGTTTCAGGTACAGTTTGTTGTCTGGAGCCGGCTGTCCTCAAACTTGGCTCCAAATGATTTCCCTGGCTGCTCAGTAACCAGCTTTGAGTACAAGAGGGGGTTCATCTCGGTGTGGTTGGCAGGGCCCCTTGATTGGTTACACAGGTGGAGCTGGGGCGGGTCTTTGAGGCACCAGAGGCTGAGATGCAGCAGAAGGTTTGGGTTTTCTGGGAGAGCAAATTGAAAAAATTAAAAGAGAACAATAATAACTGCGACAAGAACCACAATGTTTCAACAACATGACATACCAAAGATTGGTGCTTAAAGGTGGGGTAGTGATGATGTCTTTTTGTGGGCCAACCCTGACATTTGGTTTGCAAGAGGAGCCTCGACAACAAAGTGATGGGACATTTCCATTGCATTTCGATTTTTCGATTGCAGATAATAAAATATTTTGCCAACAAACGTTTATGATACTTGCATGTTTGGTTCAGCAGGATATTCTCCACATATTAACACAACATTTAGGACTTTGGAAGCATAAATGCAATTGCCAGGAGTAAAAGTTAACGTTAGACTATAAGGGAACTACAACACGGTCACATGACTTCAGGTCACCACCGCTAAGATAAAGGCGAATAATGTTCGGCGGGCTGACGTTTAGAGGTCGAATTTAGGCTCTCCGCTGTTTCCTGAGACACACATAGAAGCTTCAGACATGAGCGGGGTGTTAACTGACGTATTTTTTTAAATTAATGGGTTCGCGATTATGGATTATATTGAGCCTGCACACTTATGTTGGAAGTTTCTGATTGAAATCGGTTAAAAAGCACCTTTCAACCAGTAGTTTCTTTAAAACAAGCTTATTTTGTGTGCTTACAGAGGAGGAGGAGGAGGCCTCGCAGCGTAGGAGGGAGCCGTCTTGCTGCTCTCCACCACCTGATGATCACACAAACACACAAAAGAACATTTCTTATTAGTTTGAATGTCTTCCTCGTTATAATTTTAATCAAGCGATATATTATTATAGAGGAAGCAGTACTTATAGTTATTCAAATGAGCTCTGACTTTATCAGCTGAAACATTAAAGTGATAAACAAATGAAGTCCAAAACCTTTAATATTCAGTTCGTTTTTAAATTAAACAGAAAAGCAGATTGAGCTGGTGTCAGTCAAATAATAAAGTAAAACTTGGTTAAACAATATTTATAATCAATCAAAAGAAATGTTGAACAAACCAGAAAAGTGGCTCAGACTTGAACTTTTTGTACTTTGAGTATACTCATTCCTTTAGTTCACTAAGACTTTGAATGCTGGATTTTTACTTAACTACTACAGATCATTTATACACGGTGGTATTGCTGCTATTATACGAATAGAACATTTGAGTTATTGTTTCACCACCACCATTCAATATTTTAAGAAGCACGAAGACAACCACGCAGAATGTGAAAAGCTTTTTTACAACCAAGAATGTTCCCAAAAAGCATCAGCAAGCGGTATTTAGTAGCAGTAGTATCGCAGTAGCAGTAGTATCACAGTAGCAGTAGTATCACAGTAGCAGTAGTATCGCAGTAGCAGTAGTATCACAGTAGCAGTAGTATCGCAGTAGCAGTAGTATCGCAGTAGCAGTAGTATCGCAGTAGCAGTAGTATCTCAGTAGCAGTAGTATCACAGTAGCAGTAGTATCACAGTAGCAGTAGTATCACAGTAGCAGTAGTATCTCAGTAGCAGTAGTATCACAGTAGCAGTAGTATCACAGTAGCAGTAGTGTAGCAGTAGTATCGCAGTAGTATCGCAGTAGCAGTAGTATCACAGTAGCAGTAGTATCACAGTAGCAGTAGTATCGCAGTAGCAGTAGTATCACAGTAGCAGTAGTATCGCAGTAGCAGTAGTATCACAGTAGCAGTAGTATCACAGTAGCAGTAGTATCGCAGTAGCAGTAGTATCACAGTAGCAGTAGTATCGCAGTAGCAGTAGTATCACAGTAGCAGTAGTATCACAGTAGCAGTAGTATCGCAGTAGCAGTAGTATCGCAGTAGCAGTAGTATCGCAGTAGCAGTAGTATCGCAGTAGCAGTAGTATCGCAGTAGCAGTAGTATCACAGTATTTTACCTTCTGCGGTGGCAGTAGCTGAGCGTGGTGCTTCACATGGAGAGAGAGCAGAGGATGTTAGGACTCATTCATTGGAGTTAGTTGTTATAATGCACACACACACACACACACACACACACACACACACACACACACACACACACACACACACACACACACACACACACACACACACACACACACACACACACACACACACACACACACACACACACACACACACACACACACACACACACACACACACACACACACACAGTCATTATGCACAACAAGTACTTTTCCTTTTGGTAATTTTAGTATATTACTGAGGTCAATTCTTTGTTCTTTTACGTAAGTAAGATTTACGGAGTGATACCACAGGTCCTTCCTTTCTGCACCGGTACGATTTTAAAACCACCGCGGCCCCTGGTAGACACCCCCCCCCCACACACACACACACACACACACACACACACACACACACACACACACACACACACACACACACACACACACACACACACACACACACACACACACACACACACACACACACACACACACACACACACACACACACACACACACACACACACACACACACACACACACACACACACACACACACACACACAATGTGCAATGATGTAAAAACAAACAGCCTACGACACCACTGCTGTGCCATATGTAAATTGCAAACTTATGAGGTCACTTGTAAATGTAATGTACTTCTTTTTGGTAAGTGTAAACATTAAGGGCATGCCCTTTCAAATAGTGTTTTATTTTTGTGTCTCTATCTTCACTTTTGCTGTTACAGTATACATTTCCCCTCTGAGACGATTAAAGATATTCTGAAAGGAGGACTCTTAATGCTACAGAGTATATTTACGATATAGTATTGTTAGTTTGACTTCAGTCAAAGATCTGAGTTCTGATCCAAACAGACAACAAAGACATTCAAGCGGGCCGAGGGCTCACTGGTGCATGACTTGGTTTAGGGAGGCAGTGTACTGGAGAAAGATGAGAGCGAACAGCGGGTAGTAATCTATGAATTGACTACTTACTTACAGTTTTACAGGATATGTTCTTATGCCAGCATTTACTTCATGAACTGATTTAACTAACATCAAATAATGAAAAAATAAAAATAACATAGAACAAATCTTTTGTATTTACGCTGTGGTAACTATGGACACCTAAGGTCCTGTTTTCACTCGTATACATGGATCATTTTGAAAACATATCCACACAATCTTGGATTTACAAAATGTCTATAGGCGTGCGCTAATTGAGGAAATAATATAATTGTTTCCCAATAGGTAATGAAAGATTTGACAAATGTAGGCCTCGAGTTGTGTCTCACAAAAAGTCTCCTAATTACTGATAGATATATAACTAAGATACTGTTAATAACCATCAAGAAAGCAATAACCAGAACTTGGTGTAAGGCTGAGCCCCCCACAAAAGACCAGTGGGTGGATATTATAAGAGAGGTATATATCATGGAACAAATTACCTACCAACTTAGAATGAGTCAATATCTTTGAGAGTAAATGGAAGAAATGGATCGTTTATGACACTGTGGAAAAAGGCTAGGGCATATGCATATGCTTTTCAGGACACTGCTCAATATATCTGAATGCCAATTGTAACCATGACTGTTGAATTTCAGTTTGATGTTTATTTGATTTATGATCTTGTACTTGTGTTTACTCCAGCCATAAGTACAATGTGATTTGTCTGTGCTGTCTCTCCATTATGTACAAACTTAACTCAATAAAAACTAAAGTTTGAAAAAACAAACAAATGTATATAATATATATATATACCGGTATATAATAATAATACATTACATTTATAAAGTGCTTTTCCTGGTGCTCAAAGCGCTTAAATATATTTGTGTGTATAATATGCAAAAGCTACATAAGTCAGAAAAAGGGGATCACAACACAGACTACTGTATTGTGAATTGTTGAAGTCAAGCAGTAAAAAATATTTTAAGTATCTTACAAATACAGGACTTCTTTATAAAGGAGGTGAAAACTGATTTCAATTCATTAAAATACGAATGGATGCATATCATGAACAGGGTATATGCAGGAATCCTGAAGTCAAATGTAATACCTTTAAAGACCTTTTTTAAGACCCTTTCCATATATTTTAAGACCTCATCGCCACTTCAAGTTCTAACCGGTTACATTGGCGACACACTTTACCTCACATTTACTATATTGATTGTAAGATAGCACAACTCAACAGAGTGCAGACAGACTACTGAAGCCTCCTCTCCACATGACCTTCAACCTCTCTGTGAAGGTCAGGTTTGATGCAGTGTGCTGCTTTGCTGCTTCTGTACTCTGTGCTCTTTCATTCCAGTAGAACCATCAGAAACCAGTAGAAACCAGTATTTGACCAATAAACAAAACAATTGACAAAACTTTGAACTATGAAATATATTAAACTTTGGTGAGCTTCAGCGGGGTAATGCCATATAGGAGCTCCCTCACAAATACCCAGGGGTTAAATTGGGCTGGGGCTGTCCGGGGCTAAGCCCGGCACATAGGACGATGCTCTGACGTCATCACCCTCACATTTGTCATATGTTTACAAAAAACGATAAATATGTTAAGACTTTTCTCGTTCTTAATATAGACTATATTTAGGGTCGATATGTGTTGACCATAGACTGTATATATATATATATGTGTTGACCTTACTTTAAAATAGCAGATCTCTGTGACCGGATATAGTTTGGCTTAGACAGGGCCGCCCCTCCCTACAGGCCAATCACGCAGGCTGCATGGGGCCCCGCCTTGCGCAGGGGGCCCCGCCCAGAGGGCCTCAGCTGCTGTGCGCAGTTCTCCGCTCAGTTCTCCGCGCACCCCCCGCGAGAGTGAGAGATGACAAGGGGAGCATGTCTGTAACCCGACACCGTTGTAATGTATCGACATCTGACCAATCACGGCTTTGATACGGCCACTAGTGCAGGTAAAGAGATGTCGGTGAAAAGACAGTTTCAGTCCGGCGCAAAAAACAAAACATGAAGAAACTAGAGCGTCACTCGAAGGTGGGTTATTGTATGAGTCAAATGTACAACTTGCGAATGTTGTATAAGTCAAATTGCAAATTGCCATATTAAAACATCAGCTGCAATTCACGACATGAAGAAGGCAGTCTCTGCAGAGCATACAGGCTAATGGAGATGCAGTTATTTCCAGCATTCTTTATTTAACATTCATTCAAGTATGTGATGCCTTTTATCTGCTAATGTACAGGAGGACGAGTGATACACTGTCTGTCTATTGGCTTACATAACAGTTACAGTTTGCAGCCTAAAAAACATGGAGCATTTTTTCCACTTTTATTCATTTTTATGTCAATTTGCACATTTCATGGTGACGCTCAGCCTCTCCCCTTAACTCCTAACAGTCATCATCATGTCAACAACAACACAGAGAAATACTGACAGAAATGTGTGTGTAGTTGTTGATACATTGCTGACAGAGGGAACTATGTTTGAATACAGATTTAAGAAATATCAGTTTTTGAGCATGTCATAAGCATGTTTTGTCTTGACTATATTATAATAAAACAATATAGTATTTATATTATTGAATTGATTATGATTATTATTATTAGTAGAAGTAGTTTATTTGCATTAATTATATTTTAATCTTTTTGAGGCTAGTATTTGACAGGAAATGCAGACGTATTCACCTGTAAACGCATACTGAACGACATACATGCACATTTACCATTTACCTCACTGTATAAAAAAGTAACTGTTGATAATAATAATAATAAACAGGAATTATATGTGCACATTTTTTTTCACTCCTGTCGGTTGGGAGGGGGCCTCCAAAAGCAGCGAAGAAGACCCCGGAGCATGGTTGCCCTTCTGTTTATTCTCCGCGGTGGACGGCGTGTTCTCCTGCTGTATATCTCTCAGGTAGTCCCCCCCCACAGAGCGGAGCAAGGCAACGAAATTTAAAATAAGAAGCAGCATTTTATGGCACGCTATGCATGGGCCACCTTGAGGGGGTTTCCCGACATGTTGTTTCAGTAAATTAAAGGGTGTTTCATGTTGTCGTTGCTGTGGACCTTCTTAATACCTTGGAAAATGCCGTTTAATACTTTTTAATAGCCTTAATTTTCGCTAAATTGATTTATCAACTTTTAATACTTTTTAAGACCCCGCGGACACCCTGATGAAGGAAGATTGCAGGTGTGTCCCCCTGCAAAGCCTTAGGGCACCACATAGAGACAATTTCTGATATTAAAAAAACCGACTAGAGGTCTTTTTTTCTGCAGCAGTTTCACACACTCAGCTTCTACAGTACATGCTGTTCAAGGTCAACTCACCCCGTCCCTGACGATGTTGTTGGTGTTGCCCCTGGCAACAGATGGAGGGGGAGGCGGTCTGCTAGGATTGGTTGAAGCTGCAGCGCCATCAGCCCTGAAGTCAGGAAGTGAGATAAACTCAGTCACAAGGCTTTCACACATAGTGACATCACAGGATGTCAAGCGTTGATTTGTTAAATGTGAGGGCCACAGAGGAGTTAGTGTGTGTCATTGAACGCAGCACAGAGGACAGCTTTAGAGCAGTTGTTGGAGTGTCATTGAACGCAGCACAGAGGACAGCTTTAGAGCCGCTGTTGGAGTGTCATTGAACGCAGCACAGAGGACAGTTTAAGAGCAGTTGTTGGAGTGTCATTGAACGCAGCACAGAGGACAGCTTTAGAGCAGCTGTTAAGAGGTTAATTGAACGCAGCACAGAGGACAGTTTTAGTGCAGTTGTTAGTGTCATTGAACGCAGCACAGAGGACAGCTTTAGAGCAGTTGTTGGAGTGTCATTGAACGCAGCACAGAGGACAGTTTTAGAGGAGTTGTTAGTGTCATTGAACGCAGCACAGAGGACAGCTTTAGAGCAGCTGTTAAGAGGTTAATTGAACGCAGCACAGAGGACAGCTTTAAAGCATTTGTTAGAGTGTCATTGAACGCAGCACAGAGGACAGTTTTAGAGGAGTTGTTAGTGTCATTTAACGCAGCACAGAGGACAGCTTTAGAGCAGTTGTTGGAGTGTCATTGAACGCAGCACAGAGGACAGCTTTAGAGCAGCTGTTAAGAGGTTAATTGAACGCAGCACAGAGGACAGCTTTAAAGCATTTGTTAGAGTGTCATTGAACGCAGCACAGAGGACAGTTTTAGAGAAGTTGTTAGTGTCATTGAACGCAGCACAGAGGACAGTTTTAGAGCAGTTGTTAGTGTCATTGAACGCAGCACAGAGGACAGTTTTAGAGCAGTTGTTAGTGTCATTGAACGCAGCACAGAGGACAGTTTTAGAGCAGTTGTTAGTGTCATTGAACGCAGCACAGAGGACAGTTTTAGAGCAGTTGTTAGTGTCATTGAACGCAGCACAGAGGACAGTTTTAGAGCAGTTGTTAGTGTCATTGAACGCAGCACAGAGGACAGTTTTAGAGCAGTTGTTAGTGTCATTGAACGCAGCACAGAGGACAGTTTTAGAGCAGTTGTTAGTGTCATTGAACGCAGCACAGAGGACAGCTTTAGAGCAGTTGTTAGAGGTTAATTGAACGCAGCACAGAGGACAGCTTTAAAGCATTTGTTAGAGTGTCATTGAACGCAGCACAGAGGACAGTTTTAGAGCAGTTGTTAGTGTCATTGAACGCAGCACAGAGGACAGTTTTAGAGCAGTTGTTAGTGTCATTGAACGCAGCACAGAGGACAGCTTTAGAGCAGTTGTTAGAGGTTAATTGAACGCAGCACAGAGGACAGCTTTAAAGCATTTGTTAGAGTGTCATTGAACGCAGCACAGAGGACAGTTTTAGAGCAGTTGTTAGTGTCATTGAACGCAGCACAGAGGACACATTTAGAGCAGTTGTTAGAGGTTCATTGAACGCAGCACAGAGGACCGTTTTAGAACAGTTGTTAGAGTGCCATTGAAAATAGCACAGAAAATGTTTTAGAGTGATTGACAGTGTCCATGAACACTGCACAGAGGGCACTTTTAATGTACTTGTCAGTGTCTTGAACTAGACATAAGGGGGAGTTTTATTTTTTTTAAAGTAGAAAATGTACAATAATATATAGGGAATAAAATTGAATAAATAAACAATACATTTTTAAAAAAAAATTACTAACAGGTATATTTAATGGGCAGTTTTTTTTAAATGCAGCACATAGAATAATTTTAAAACAATTATCAGAGTGCTATTTAACGTAGCATACAGGACAGTTTCAGAGCACATGTCAGAGTGCCCCTGAATGCAGCACAGAGGAAAGTAGCTGTCACTGAACTGATAATAGAAACAGCTGAGTCATCCTCCGAACAGGAGTTCAGTTACAGACTCAAAGCAAGGCCATTTTATTTATATAGCACCTTTCAGCACGCGACAATTTAAAGTGCTTTACAAAATAAAAACAAAAGATATTTAAGAATAAATACAGCATAAACACATTATTAAATGGCATTTAAAAACAGGCATAAAAAAGCAAAGATAATTAAATAATGAAATAAACACAGCAGGTACAGAATACATGAATAAAAGGCATACTGCAGTGTGAGTATGAACAGCTCAATTAAAAGTAGTCTGGATCTGAAAATAGGAAGTGTTTCAGCGGACGTGCACGATTTGAGCAGTTTGTTCCAGATTGTCGGGGCATTATAGCTAAACGCTGCTTTTCCATGTTTAGTTCTTATTCTTGGAACCGAGAGCAGACCCGACCCAGTGGACCTGCGACTCCTGGATGGTTCATAGTTATGCAGGAGATCGTTTATATACCTCCGTCCTAAGCCATTTAGTGATTTAAAAACTAGCAATAGTATTTTAAAATCAACTCGAGCAGCAGCGTTCTGAATCAGCTGCAGCTTTCTGATGGATTTTTTTGTGAGCCCTGTGAATACACTATTGCAGTAGTCCAGTCAGCTGAAAATAAAAGCATGGACAAGTTTTTCTAAATCCTGTTGCGACATTAGTTTTTTAATCCTAGATATCTTCTTCAGGTGATAATAAGTCAATAATAACTGTTGTAATGTGACTGTTAGAATGCAGGTCTGAGTCCATCACTACACCCAGATTTCTTGCTTTATGAGTTACTTTGTAGTCTGCCGACTGAAGCTCTGCGATTACTTTTAATCGGTCCTTCTTTGCTCCAAAAACAATGATCTTAGTTTTTTGTTTGTTCAATTTGAGAAAGTTCTGAGTCATCCAGTCATTGATGTGCTCAATGCACTTGCTCAGTGTTCTAAATCGGAGAGTAGTCTCCCGGTGTAATTCTAAAATAAATCTGGGTGTCGTCTGCATAGATATGATAGCTTAGATCACTGTTTTTAATAATTTGAGCCAGTGGTAGCATATAAATATTAAAAAGCAAAGGTCCTAAGATGGAGCCTTGAGGAACCCCGCATGACATATTTGTCATGGTTGATTTGTAATTGCCTATTGAGACAAAGTTTGTTCTGTCCTTTAAGTAGGAACTAAACCAATTTAGAGCTGTTGCTGAAACTCCCACCCAGTTTTCTAGACGGTCTAGCAATATGTTGTGGTCAACAGTATCAACAACTGGACAATTCAAGTAAGACTTCCTGTCAGAACAAAATCACACCTGCTGAGAAGGATGTTCCTATTCATCCATAGTGTGTAATTAAACAGTGGCGGCGGGTACTGCTGCTTCTAGTTGAAATTCAGTAGCACTAATATGCTATGACTCAAGTCCTTTCTGCTTATATACAAAATATCTGCCAAATTTCAGCATTTTTATTTTTTTCTTGTCTTTAATCAGGATACTGACACCATAACCCTGCATACAACCCTGCTTCGCTCTGTAGAGAAGCATTATTTGTGATATTCTGATATCTGATCATCATCCATGATCCAGACTCTCCATTCCAGAATCAAACACCATTTATCATAACATATCAACATTGTGATATACGTGTGTGTGTGTGTGTGTGTGTGTGTGTGTGTGTGTGTGTGTGTGTGTGTGTGTGTGTGTGTGTGTGTGGTTGTTCAGACTCACTTGTATCCCTGCGACCTCTTCCTGCGGCTCAGCCCGAATTGTCGCAGCAGCTCGTTCCTGCGCAGGAAAACAAAAGCACCCAGAGCGAGGAGAGGAAGGACGAGGAAGAAGAAGACCAGCAGGCCGTCTCTGACTGACGTGTCTTTATCTGAGGAGCAATCACAGACACAGGTTATAACAACCTTGAGGAAGACAGAGCGAGTCAGACGGATAGGTTTAGAAGTTAAAGGGGCCCTATTTTGTGTTTTTTTGTGTTTTCCCTTCCCTCTAGTCAGTCTAGTGTGTTTTATAGGTAAATGGTCTGCAAGGACTAAAATCCCAAAGTTCCCTCCAGAGGGAGTTTCTCCAGTGATGTGCGGTGGGATCAGCCAAAATGTTCAAAACATACAAACTCCTAAGAGGTAGCTTGAATTCAACCTCCAATTGGGCAGTGACCAGGAGGTGAACTGGCACCTCGGCTCCAAGGCCAAGTCCCTACAGACTGAGCAATACCGCCCCATCTATTGAAGTATAAAAGGTGAGTCTCTGCTTCTTTTAGCCTGATGTAAAAATGAACAGATGTTTGTTGTTGCTTACGTGTTTGTTTTGGGATTTTCTGTACGTCTCGTCTTATTGTAGGTCTTTGTATGGTATGATTTCATCATCATTTGAAATTGTTATAGGTTTCATTAGTAAGTGTGGCTGCTTCCTTCCTTTGTTTCTATCAAGCCACTTAAACGCCTTAAACAGACAGTTATCTTTCCTTTATTCATTTGTATCTAAAGTTGTGATGACTAGTTTGCCTTCCGATGATGTGTTGATATTGTGCGACTTGTGTTTAATTAAAATTATAAACTTTTCACACACATTCAACAAAGAAAAATCGGCCTTTAAAATAGTCCAAAAAATCTAATCAAAAGAGGCAAAACTCAAATAAAATAATAAAAAACTAAGATCGTCTTTCTTTCTTTGTGTAGGTATATAATAATATAATGTAACGATATCTTACGGTTAAAACCTTTGTCAAGGCGGCGTCTTTCACACAGGTTGCCCATCTCTGTGTCTCTTTAGAATTGTAGTCTTTTATAGTTTCTTGACTACAGAGGTCACGATTAGGTGACAATATTAGGCCCTTATTACAAAACAAAAGACTGGCTCTAACAATAAGCTTCAACATGAAGTTACCATTCCAGGTGGGTCCGCTGTCCGTGCTGCCTCCATAACCTTTGAGCTCACAGAAAGGTGCAGCCCAGCCGGCGTCACAGTGACAGTTCCTGTTACTGTTACACACCTGACACACACACACACACACACACACACACACACACACACACACACACACACACACACACACACACACACACACACACACACACACACACACACACACACACACACACACACACACACACACACACACACACACACACACACACACACACACACACACACACACACACACACACACACACACACACACACACACACACACACACACACACACACACACACACACACACACACACACACACACACACACACACACACACACACACACGGGGAGAGAGGTTAGTGTGTGAGTGTAGGTGTACGTTCCTGAGGAGCATGTAGTATCGCAGCCACATGCACGAATGGATGAATGCTGGCTTGTGTTGTAAATTGGCTTGAGTGGTCGAAACATTTCCTTTTTTGCATTCAAGGCCTCTTTAGAGGGTTAGGAATGGAGCATCATATCTGACAAGTTTGTGAACGAGTAAACTCCAACGAATATTGATAGACTATTTTGTTAGATGAAGATATGCTGTGAATTTAGAAATTGAGTTCATCTATTTTCTTCAATACATTTTTGGACTTGGAAAAAATATAAGGCAGCAAGGAAACAAGAAAGATAATACAATATACTTTGGGTAGGTGACACTTTATTATAATCATCGTAATAATGTGTACCTCATATGTGACCTGCTCTATCGAAATCAAGACATATTTTGAGTTGTATACATTGCTGGAAAGAGGAGACTCCTAGCTTTCTAATGATATCAGGATTGTTGTTGTACTCCAAATATTAAGCAAAATATGTCACATTATATAATGACTGTCACCGTCACCATTTTGAGAAAAAGGTCTTCAAAGTTTCCTCTTCTCTGGAATCCATCGATCTGATTGGTTATTAGCAAATTATCAAAATATTACGGAGGGAAGATATTTTCGTTTGGATTACTGGTCTGGGGGAAGCACGCAAGTGTGTGTGTATACGTGTGTGTGTGTGTGTGTGTGTAATTTTGCGTTTGTGTGTATTGTGTTTGTTTCCCGGGGAAAACCCTCACGAGAAACACCGGCTGTTGTTCTGCCTGCTGTGACGTCAAGTTACTCCGTTCTGCGCTTGTAATTGTGCCGAAGCTTCAAAGTTGTATTTATCATCTGAATTTGTCGAAACAATTTTAATATTCTGAAAGCCAAGACTTTGTTTATTTTAAACCAGATGAAAACAAACTGTAACGGACCCTGCCGTGTTATCTATGATTACTATACGCCTTACATTCATCATTTCAGCGGAGGGAGGGGGAGCTGCGCTGTGGAACAGCAGAGTGCGAGAGAGAGCCGTCATCTTCCCTTCACAAGCTTAAAGAATGTATTTATCGTGTGATTTTGGAAATAAAAGTTTCATATTCTGAAAGCCAAGACTTTGTTTGTTTAAAATCAAACAAAACACCCGAACCCCCGAAAAACTAGTTTCTTACACAAATCCACGTTGATTTTGAAATGAGCCGTTGAGACTTCCGACTGATTTCGATAGAGCGGGTCACATATAGCTAATTCACGCAAGTTAGCATCTGGCAGTTAATATGAGTTGGGGACCCCTACTATACATTTTTAACATTAAACTTTGGGGTACTCAACATTCCCGGGTTCACAATAGGACTCTAGGAGCTGGTTACTAGACTATATTTAAAAAAAACCTATAGGTGGAATCAAACTGTTTAAGTCTGCTTGCTGTGTTCATTCTAAAGTTCATTCCAAACCACTTTTGAGCTTGCAGCTATGATATAAAGCGTTAATGAAAAAAACATTTAGAATTGAGTGTTGTCACTATGAGGCTATAGATGACAGCTGCAGTGGGAGGCAGGAGACAGGCAGGAGGACATGTCTCACCCCGTGTCCGTGACACTTCTTCTCCACGTCACAGTCGTAGTTCAGGACTTCCACGCCACAACACTCAAAGTTCACGCAGACCTTAATACCACAGAAGAAGAAACAAGCGTCAACATCTCTCCTCCTTCATTATTCCCCTCATCCTCACCTTGTTATCTCAGCTCTTGCTCCCTTCAATCACCTCTCCTCCTCCTCCATTCCCCTGACCCCTGCTTCTCCTCCTCACCTTGTTATCTCCACACTTGCTCCCCTCGTTCACCATGCCTGGATCGGGCACGTCTGACCCCAGCATGAAGTCGACTCCGTAACATTTGGCTCCTCCGGTCCCAATAGGCGAGGTGATGATGGACGGCTCGATACCGAACACCGTCACCGCCTGAACGTTGGAGCACTGCAGCTTCCCACACAGGGCGTTTCTATGGAGACAGAGGCAAAACACAAGTCAGTCATCAGTTCAGCATCCTTTATTATTTTTGGGAAATGATCAGAAATAGCATGTGAATTCCTAAATGATGGTCTTAAGGTCGTCTATTGTGAGGTCACAGAGACCTTGACCTTTTTCTATGGAAGCCCAGAGCCCAGTCTGATTGGTTAGCTGGTCAGCTCTGTTGCGACAGATTAGAGATGTCCCACCCCTTAGCACGTATAATCTGCTGGAGCACTAGCAAAATAGAAGCGTGAGTGTTACATAGTGATGTCATTATGTTACAGTGTTACAGAGTAAACAAAGGAGTCCAATGGAGGCGATTTAAGCAGGAGGGGTATGTGTGGGAGAGAAACTCCCTCTGGAGGGAATACAGGGATTGCAGCCTTTGCAGACCGTTTACATGCATTGTAAATAACAACCTACAGGAAAAACACCAAGAAGCAGAATAGGTCCTCTTTAAAACTGAGTTTGAAAGACTTTGACCTGTGACAGAGTTTTTTGACTCAGCAGTTGTACTACTTTTACTGAAGTTAAAGATCTGAGCACCTCTTCCACTATTGGTTTTCAGGTCACCCAAACTGAGCTTGTACAATGAGAACAGTACAGGACAGGCAAGAACAAAGATTGACCAATATAAGATGTCTCACTCTGGACCCAAATGTTTGGTCTGGAACTCAGTAAAACAATGTAATGTGTACGTGAGTGTGTGTGAATGTGTGTTTTACCTGCTCTCACACTTCTTGTAGCCGTAGTTGTGGTAGCCACAGTTGCCAAAGCGATCCCCTTTACTGTTGACATCTTTAAAACAGATCTCAGGAGCAGCCTTTGCCTCTGAGGAGGAGAGAGGAGGAAGAAGAGGAGGAGGAGGAGAAAAGATGGAAAGTGTAGAGGAGGACAAGGAGGAATTAGATAGGGCAGGGGGAAAAGGGAGAACTAGCTTTGAATAAACTTCTGAATTAACAGATTTGAACAGTTTGATTCCACCTATAGGTTTTTAAAATACCTTGTAACAACAAAAAACATGCACCACATATTTTTGCGTATTCAATTTGTCAACTGTGTTAATTCACATGGCTTAAATTCTGATTTATTTCTCTCCAACTGTACTACATGCTCTGTAATGTACGTATGAAGAGGCAGCAGGACATACTGGATCCAAATATGGCCTGGCACTGTCCGTCGTAGTGCTGACACTTCCCGTTGTAACAGTACGCCTGCTGGCTCCTGCACGGCTGCCCGTTCTGGAACACAAAGAAAAGCTTCAGCAATATTGTTTATTCTTTTTACTTTTATTAATGAATATTTTTCATATAATGAGGCAAAGGTTGAATAGATGATCCGTAAAGCAAGGCAAGTTTGCCTAATATAAGAGACATCTGACAATTTCATATCTTTTTCCAACATTTTCAAATAAGTTCCGAGCATTTTTTGGAAATTGTTTTAATCTATTCTTCAGATATTTTCCTGACATTATTCACACATTTTTCAACAACACTATTGATAAAACACTTTCTACTACTATTCTTTCTACTCTTAATTCTCTGCCATTTCATATTTTTTTAACTTTTTTTTTTATTTTCTTCATTTATTCATCAATTGTGTTTTGTTGTTAATGCTACACTGGAAACAATTTCAACTACATTTAATGTTTAAAGCATAATATATAAAAACTGTTGTTATTATTATTATTAGCTTGTATGGAATTCAAGATAAAAGGATGAGAATGGTAAACTGATACTAAAACCAATGCTTTTTGAGATGATTGTTGTACTTCCTTTCAGGAAGTCTGAAAAGAGAGACAACACCAGTTGTCAGTCTTGGGGTTTTCATCACAAAATATGAATCTGAAGTAGGGATAGGAAATTTGAAAGCAAATGTATATTCGACCCCCAAAAAAACGGTTAACCGATTAACCGAAATGTACATAACCTATACAAAAAAAAAAATGTGGGAACAATTTTTACAAAAAAAAAAAAAAGAACATTTAATTTTGAAAAATAAATAAATACATGTTCAAATAAGTATAGAAACCAAGTCGAATTTGTCAAATGTATTGAAATGGTGATCACAGTTTGAACAGTTGACAGCTATAGGCCTAAAGCTTTCATGCTAAAACATAACTTGGTTTTAAAATGAAAGAGGGATCATACACGAACAACATAACGGGTTAGGGTAACGTAACCCGTGACAACAGAGATCAACAACCTATAACAGGGCCTATGCTCAGGGGAGAGGTGGGTGCGGAGGCAATTCACAATCAGGCCAGCTGTAGAGAAGACCCTCTCAGCTGGAACTTGGGCCTAAGATGAGGTTTGAGTCTGCGTGATCTGCATGTAGGGAGGGGCAGCAGCCATATCATTGGCTAGAACTAGCTAGATCTGATGGATTTGGACATAAACACGAGTGAAGTCTAACCGGACGCGAGAGAGAGATCAGCACCTGCAGCTCTGCCCGCTGTGAGGGACCGGTGAGCGGAGCAAAACACACCTTTAGACCTAACACATGTAGCTATGGCACTGCCGTATGCATTGAATTATTCCATTTGATAATATGTAATCAACTTAGGCACCAGTCCCAAAAAAAACCTCATTCTCATATTTGAATACCTGAATAATTTCGAATATTCGATTAATCGTTCCCATCCCTAAGGAAGCTACATTCACTTTATAGAGCATCCATTTCAAAGTAGATTAATATAGCGTTTTTTTAAATATGAAAGAAGATCACAGTTATGCATAGCTGAGTAAATTTTATATAAATTCACCATGGAGTTAAAAATAATGAACTAGAAACCAATATGTAGCTTAATAGCTGGTATTTTGTACATGAGTACAGTATTTGAGTATTTGTACTTTGGTATCCACTGTCAGGATAACAAATATTCCTCTTGCTGCAGACCGCAGACTCTGACAGTTTAACAGCCCATATCGTTTTCCCCAAGCTAGAGAAGACGTGATATGACTTTAGCGTTGTTGACATGGGGACGGCGACGTTCTCTTTATACGTCCATGACGCAGTCATGCAGAGCTACATTGATGTGGAAGTGGGCCTGGTTAAATCTCAACTGGGTTGGGAAAACGATAGACGCGACCAGAACCATGATGAACTATGATTGTCCACATCCACAGACAGATGGTGCAAGGTGAATTGTTTGAGGTCTCACCTGGATGAAGACGTCGCTCTGACAGAGGGACGAGGAGCCGTTACAGTACTCAGGAAGATCACACACATCTGTGCTGGACCGACACTCACTTCCACCAGGTAGATACTAAACACACGCACATTGTATTATTATATAGTATTAACCAAGGCTTTGAGGAGTCAAATGATGGTTGCAAAATGAATCTTAACTAAGGAAGAGACAAAAAAAGTGTCAACACTTAAAGTTGGAGCTATATATTGATTTATATAATTTAATGGTAATTATTTATTTTCTTGCTGTTTTTATTTACATTAAATTAAATATGAATATTGTTGTTTTATTGTTTACATCAAATCTTTCAGGTTATCTTTAATACATCTTCTGGAGATAATAATGCAAATGTAGTGCAAGCTTCTTTAAAAAAATGATTGTATAAAATATTGTCAACAACGTATATCATATGTATTATTTAGTTGTGTTTGCTTGTTGTAGTTGGAGAATCTGGTGTGCAGGAGCAATTTCCTGTACTAAAACATGTTCAACACATTCCCATAAATATCATCGAACAATTACGAGTGACTTGCATGTCAGATTTGTGAGCCCACTGGTTGTGTACCTGACATTTGTAGCAGCACTCTCCGTACGCACACTGAGCTCCAGACTTCAGTTTACAGGTCCGATACTCACAGCAGGGGTCCTTCTCACACTCCTGTAATACACACACACATTTTCTTATTATGCATTTGCGCAGATGATTTATATTCAGTAATTTATTTGTAACTAACATTATCTCTGATGTCAATCATGAATAAGGTCCATCTAGAAACCAGTCAAATGTGGAACTCTCAGAATGTTCATTTATTTTACATTTGTTATCCAAGTAAACCAGTTTCTGAATGCGGGCAAGAGCTGCTAATAGTTCATTCACCATAGTAATGACGCTAAAACTTCATTCGTAGAGGAGAACATTTGACCCAATGTCAATATGAATAGGCTTTAGTGGATGGTAGGATCATGGTTGATTTGAATATGAACACCAGGGTACACTAGAACCAGTACATTATTTTTCACATTTGATCTATTAGTAAAATACTACACACATGTCGGCTTATTGGGGCCATGTAGGTAACAATGTTTGTTTTATTACAGAGCCATGGGAGGGAAGAAAAACGACATACATTTACGAGAAAACGACATAGATCTAAGAAATTAAACTTTGCGGTTTACAAAAATAAATAGAACGTTGGATCAATTGCTTTATGCCTGCAGGGGCAATGTTTATAATTGAGTTTAGAAATAGTGTTGATTTCATACCACACACATCTGGACTTTGAAAAGACATTCTTCAGAAGGAAACATCTTGAGGTACATCTCACTTCGGTTAAATAGATTCCTTGCGTCCCTCACTTGCGACTAGTCCCTCCCACCAGGGAAGCATGGAGAGATGCAAGGAATTGCTCTTAAAACTTTTATGAGTTTTAAGAGCAATGGGACGTTGTTTCCTCCGGAGCGTCACGTGAAGCGACATCCGTTTGTGATGACACCGCACAGCTGATCATCTGACAGCAGCCAGATCAGTGCATGCGCTGCATCGTCCAATCAGTGAGCGATACACAGTAAGGGGGCGGGGCGAGTGTCTGAGGATTTCACCAGAGGATGGTCTGGTAGTTCCTAGATTATCGCTCCTCCGTTATCGCTCCTCGATCCTCCGGCAAAAATAAGGCCACTGGGACGCTACTCAAGATGGCGCAGACAAATCAACTTCCGGTGAGACCGAGCCCGAGGAGTGAGGAAATGAAAAATAAGAGAAGTGAGAAGCACCCATAGTGATTTGGAGGAGGTGATAGCCTTTGTGCAGCAGTAACCACACTGTTGCCCCTCCCCACTAACTGATTGTGTGGGGCACTCCCTGTTTCCCTGCAGCCTCTGTGGTGTTTTCTTTATCACAACCTGGCTTGTGGAGAAACAGATTACATGTGACAGGGTAACATAAGCAGGACACAAAAAAAGGTAACTGTATTCCTTTACAGCAGGGGTGTCAAACTCAAATACACAGTGGGCCAAAATTAAAAATGTGTACTAGTCGAGAGCCGGACTGGGTCAATGTTTATTGCAAAACTTATTGAAATGAACTTATTGCACATATTAAACCTGGAACTAACAAAGCTTAAATTATTGCCTATAAAAACAACATGAAACATTAAATAATCAGTTGCATTCATTTCTCATGGCTCTATCTGCAGCTTTTCCGGAGTCATTTCTTATGATTACATTTTTCCACAGGCCAACAACAGCTTCAGAAAAACAATTCCCCTCAAAGAAAGAAACCAAGCATGCCCTGTTGTTGTGAGAGAAAGTGCAGAAGGAAGCATCCATTGAACTCAGGCTGCTGCTCTGTGATGCTAGCTCAGATACTTGGCATCTCATCTCGGGAGCAAGGTCATCAATGTTTGGGCTCAGGCTCTGAGCGGAGGAGACCCTCAGGATGGAGTGAAGGTGTGCGTGCAATATACCGGCGGGCCAGATCTAATAGGAATTAGAAATTATCCTGTGGGCCGAAATTAAATGCACCAAGGGCCTGATTTGCCCCCCGGGCCTTGAGTTTGACACATGTGCTTTACAGTAAAATAAAAAAAAAAATGTAATCAGATTACTGTTACATTTCTAATTATTAGGGAATACTAGCAGGATTACAATGTTACCAACACCTATCAGATGTTCTCTCTTCTCTTAGAGCTGTACTGTTCTGTAGGATAATACTTTCAGTGTGAATCTATACGTCTACTGCCTGAATCTGCTTCATTTCATTTCAAACCTTTATTTATACAGATAAAATCCCATTGAGATCATTGATCTAATAATAATAATAATAAATCAATTTTATATAGCGCTTTTCTGAACCCAAAGACGCTTAATGGATCTCTTTTCCAAGGGAGACCTGCTCAAGTAGTTCCACATGAAACATAAAAGCATAAACAGAACAACAAAAGGACATCATCCAGCATCATTTACATAATTATCCACATAAACAGGTACCAATAGCTTCCGATTGACTAGCATCCAACCGAGCTTTAAAAACATTTAGTGGCACCAGATTGTTCAGTTTCCATTTAATTTGCAGACTATTCCAAGACAGAGGAGCTGCGCATCTAAAAGCTGTCTTCCCTAAGACAGTCCTAGCAGTTGGCACATTTAATAAAACCACAGCATTCGATCTCAGGCAGTAGCCACTTACAATTCTCCGTGAGATCAGGGAGCAGATGTAGGATGGAAGTTTCCCTAAAATGGCTTTGTATATAAAAATGTACCAGTGACTGAGCCTCCGTACAGTTAGTGAAAGCAAACCAGCCCTTGCATACAGGGTACAGTGATGGGTTAATGCTTTACAGTTTGTCACAAATCTCAGTGCACTGTGATACGCAGCATCTAACTTGCTCAGGCAATGGGCAGGTGCATTCATATACACCAGATCCCCATAGTCCAGCACAGGTCAAAGGTCACAGAGCCTTTTCCTGGCCTCAAGCGAGAAACAGGACTTGTTTCTGAAAAAGAACCCTAGTCTAACCCTCAGCTTTTTTAGCAGATTAGTGACATGAAGTTTAAAAGAGAGACAATCATCAAGCCAGATACCCAGGTATTTGTAACAGGTAACCACTTCAAGTGTTATTCCTTGCGTAGTTACAATATCTAAAACAGGCTCTGGTGTCTTTTTTGCTTTTGAAAAGAGCATTACCTTGGTTTTATCCACATTTAAAAGAAGCTTTAATTCAGAGAGCTGAGTCTGAATAGTGTTAAAAACAGCCTCTAATTTAACAACAGCCTCCTTAATGGAGGGACCTGCACAGTACATCACAGTATCATCCGCATAAAAATGTAAAGTAGCTTCATCCACATTATCACCTACGCTGTTGATATATATGGAGAATAAAAGTGGTCCTAAAACAGAACCTTGTGGTACACCATTAGAAATGTTTAACCACTCAGAAGACAGTCCATCAAAATGAACACATTGGGACCTTTCAGAGAGGTAGTTCACAAACCACCCCACTGCAAGGCTGGATAGGCCGATACTGAGTAGCCTCTGCTTTAAGATGCGATGATCAACGGTGTCAAACGCTTTGGAAAGGTCAATAAACAGAGCTGCACAACTCTGCTTATTATCTAAGATAGTAGTAATGTCATTCACCACTTTCATTGTGGCAGTGATGGTGCTGTGTTTCTTTCTGAAGCCTGACTGATGTTTAGACAGGATGTCATTTGTACATAAAAACTCCTTTACCTGTTCACTCACTAGGCGTTCGAGCACCTTAGTCAGAACTGACAACTTAGAGATTGGCCTATAGTTATTTAAAATAGTTGCCTCCCCTCCTTTCAGTAAAGGCAAGACATAAGCAGACTTCCATACTTTTGGAATTGTATTTGTGCTGAGGCAGAGGTTAAAAAGAGAAGTAAGAGGTGGAGCAATAAAATCTGCAGCTATCTTTAAAAAGAAAGGTTATTCGTTGTCCGGGCCAGCCGGTTTCCCAGGATCTAGCTTAGATAAGGCTTCATGAACAACATCAACAGTAAAAGGAGTAAAACTGAAGTTGTTCAGAGTCACATACTGTAGTGTTCACAGAAGCAGAGTTAGTGACAGAATCAAATAGAGAACCACAGGACACAAAATGCTCATTAAAGCAATTTAGCATAGTGGCCCTGTCAGATATAGAGCCAGATGCTGTGGTAAGGCACGGAGGTAGCTCATTACGGATCTCACTGGTTGATATCGATTTTATTGCTTTCCAAAATTTCCTAGGATTATTTAGGTTTTCTGTGGTAACTGACAGATAGTACTTCGACTTTGCACTTTTGACATTTGAAGTGAAGCTATTCCTTACCTGCCTAAAACGCAGCCACTCTATCTCTGAGCCTGATTTCCTAGCCTTTGCCCAGGCCTTGTTTCTCTCATGTAGGAGACTAGACAGCTCAGCAGAAAACCAAGGATTGTCTCGTCCCTTTACTCTAAATGTAAGCAGGGGTGCATGTCTATCAATGATCTCCATAAAACCAAGATAAAAATAAGACCATGCGGTTTCCACATCAGCACACAGATCGATTTTACCCCAATCAAACCCAAACAGATCATGCACAAAACCCTGCTCCACAAAATGCTTTTTGTCTCTCTTGATGATAATGCGAGGTTTAACCTTTTGGACCTTAGTGTCCCTAATTGTGGCTACAACACAGTGATCGCTCAGATCATTTGCAAATACTCCCACAGATGAATATTTATGGGGAACATTAGTTAAAATGAGATCAATTAGGGAGGATTTATTAGGGGACTTAATATTAGGGCGAGTAGGACTGTCAACAATCTGAGTAACATTCAATGAGATACAAAGGTTTTTTAAATCCTCTGACACTGCAGTTAACCAGTCCCAGTTAAAATCTCCAAGTAGCACTATTTCCTTGTAGTCTAGTTGTGATAAAAGATTTGCTAGTGAAGACAAGGAGTCTTTGACATCTGAGGGGGGTCTGTAAAAGCCCACCACCATGACCTGTTGACCCTTTGCCACTTCTATATTTATGGCTAAAAATTCAAATTGCTTACTGATCGATTTGGAAACTAATGTGGATATACTGAACTTATTCTTAACATAAATGGCAACGCCACCACCTTTATTAGGCCGGTCGGAACGATACACATTAAAACCATTTAAGGCAATGTCAGAGGCCAAAATAGATTTGTTTAGCCATGTTTCTGATAAAAGTACATTTTTAAAGTAACCCTTCCAACCCTGATCACGAATGAATAACTTGTAAATCACAGAGAATATTCACGTATACACTGCAGAGTTTTTTTCCGGACTATGAGCCACACACCTTCTCTGAGCCACAGTCACACTCCTCCCCCATGTCCACCAGCCTGTTCCCACAGAAGGGGGCGCTGTAGGCCTCGTCAGGACGAGGGACGTTCAGGAGACACGTCCCCCCCGTCGACAAGATCATCTTCTCAAAGTCATCAGCACTACAGCTGCTGAAGTTTCTGGATCCTCTGCAGGGAGGAAGAGGACGAGAGATTCTTTGATTTTTTTAAATCAACTTTTATTTGTCACTATCTTTGCACAGTGTACTCGCATTAAAACACACGTCACCCACAAACACATTAATTACAACTTGCTGGAATGTGTCCAGATCTCCAGAACTTCTATATCAACTGAAGTCTACCGTCAGTCTGGACTTCACCATGGTATCACAGATGTTAACCGGATCAACGTTTTCCTCCACCTCCATCTTTCTGCTGACATACACCCCCACCTTGACCTGCCCTAAAACAAAGTATGCATGGAGGATACTCCAGTGAATGTCTGCATGTCTTTTGGAGAGAGGAGGAAAGAGATGAGGAAAAAGGAGAGGAAGGAAGGGGTGAGGAGGTGTAAGGGGAGAAGGAGAAGGAGAAGGAAGAGAGAGGCGAGGAGTACAATCAGGAGGCAGCAAAAGGAGAGAAGGAGGAAGAAAAGGGGGAGTAGATCAAAGAAGGATGGGTAGGAGAGGAGGAAAGAGGAAGCACGGGTGGAGCAGGAGAGTGGAGAGGTGAGCAGGAGGAAAACATGAGAAGAGGAGGATGAGGAGAAGAAGGTAAAGGGAGGAGGAGGATGAAGAGAGAGGATGATGATAAGTCAAATGAAGAGAGAAGTGAAAATAAGGAAGAACAGGAAGGAGAGAAGGAAGTAATGAGAAAAGGAGGAGGAAGAATGGAAAGAAAAAAGGAATAAGAGAGAGGAGAGAAGTAAGTGTTCTTTCATTTCCAAGGAGTACAGCCTCCTGTGGTTGTGAGGATCTCTGATATTGATTCAATGCTTTTCATTTTTTTTTCACAGAATACAGATTTAAGAATGTCTGTCTGTCTGTCTGTCTGTCTGTCTGTCTGTCTGTCTGTCTGTCTGTGTGTGTGTGTGTGTTGGTGTGTCTTACGTGGCTCCAGAGTTCATGATGCAGGCGATGGTGGGGCAGGTGCAGGAGCGCGAGTCGTCGTGGTTCATCCCGAGGTTGTGGCCCAGTTCATGAGCCACGATGGAGGCAAACGAGGGAATGTTGTTATTGGTAAACTGCAGAGAGAAGACAGAGACAGGTGGACGGAAAGAAAGAGAGTAGATTCAGTTTACTGGTCCCTGGTCAGTCTATCAAAAACGTATTTTTTCTCCCTTTCTTCTTCTGCGTTATAAAATGATTGTTGTGCTTGAAGGCGGATTGCCTGAAACGTCTAGGACAGTGCTTCTCAAAGTGTGGTCCGCGGACCACTGGTGATCCGTGAGCGCCCCCTAGTGGTCCGTGAGTATATTGGTAACATTTCATATTTGAAATAAATAAATATATTTAAGTTTTCCGCACCCTCGCGGGAATATCTCCGCAATGGAGCGAGGTTAAGTTTCACTTTCGATTGCATGAAATAGCCCAGCGCAACACCTTCACCACACATGTTGCCACTTGTTTGTACCATTTTCAGGCGATTTGTAATCTGTTCTAGAAAAACAATGTGTTTTTTTATATTTGTGAAGTTAGGTGGTCCGCGAGTGTTTTTTTATTGGTTAAGTGGTCCTTGGTATGAAAAAGTTTGAGAAACACTGGTCTAGGAGAATCAGATCCTTAAATAAAACAAGGAAAATGTATCAGACACCTCACTGCTGAAGACACTTCCTGGTTACCTGGATCTTTTGATATACATTTAAAGAGGAGATATTCTGCTAATTGTCAGCTTCATATCAGTATGTAGTGTCTCTACTGGGACATGTCTCCATTATGGAAGCAAACAAGAGACAGAAGTATTTGAATTTTATCAGACACTGAATTTATAGCATTGAAAATAATTACTTTGAAAATCGTGTATCTGAATGTTTTTTGCTCCAAATGTACCTATGTGAAATAAAAATGTTGAAATTCAGATCCCAAAAATTCAAGTGAAAAAAATTCGACGTCAAATATTTCGGTGTTTAAAATTCGATGTAAAAAAATTCGGTGTATAAAATTCGACGTCAAAAATTGCGATGCAGCATCATCCGGGCTACTCAGACAGGATAAGCAATCGAGCCCGAATGCAATCAACCCGACTTCAGGGGGACAGTGCTGTGAAGCTCAATGCTGCAAACTGTAGGCGACGTCGGATGCATATGGGAGCAATTCCCGTAGACCCTATGTTAAAATGTCCAACTTAACAAAAGAAAATGAACATGTTTCTAGCCTGGATCCACAAAAACATATTCTAATAGATTCCCCCTTCATGACAACAGGACTGCTTCTCCTGGCTCCTCTGTCTCACTGCTAGCTCCGTTAGCTCCATTGGCTCCGTGACGCTACAGCGGCTCAGCTCATGAGGAGAACACTACTTGAACTCGGCCGTGTTTGTTGTGTTGGCTCCTGGTGGACTATTCGTCATGCAAATATAGGATTGATCTGCGGTTAAAATAGACCGACCGTGAATGCAGTTTCTTCGGTAAGTCAACCCTGCATAAAGTACATAAAGTACTTATGTTATGTTACTGGTGTTTTTATTAAGCTAACGTTAATGAATGTTTAGAGTTGGGTTAGCATTTGAGCAATCGTAGCTCCATCTGTGCTAACGATGCTATGCGTAGCATCCAAGAGTGTATAACATTAAGTGGGATGCTACTGTATACCAAAAGGCTTCTGTGCGAGGTTGCTAAAATAAAGTCATCCTTGTACGTTAGATAGTTAGGTTACTGTATGCATTGTTAAGGTTCGTTTAAATTCGCTATGCTCTACTATAGCATACAATAGACTAGCTAACGTCAACGTATTGTTGGAGAGAGCAGTGTATATTAAATCAACCTCACAATGAAATGTGTGTATCTTTAAAATATATCCATTAGATATTGTAATATGGTTTGTTGAACTGGAGTTATTTATTGCAGCTAACCGCCTATCCGACGAACGACACAAACATTGTTGTTTTTAATATTATTATTACCAATGCCTCTTTTAATTGTATTATCCTCACACTTGAGAAACAGCCTTATCGTGGCTGTAGAACAGAACATGTAACTTAATGCCTGCATTTAAGGATGATGAATAGCGTAGTCAATGCTTTAGTGACAAGGAAATTATTTGTTTAAATATTAGACATGACGTTATGTGTGACTTCAGTGAAAATTAAGCTTATCCATTGCATTTGTTCAATAGGTTTGTGTCTTACCCTTATGTGTGAGATACATATGAATATGGCATATGAAAACAAATTAATTTGACTGACTCGTGAAAAACTCATCCAAAGTAACAGTAAAATAAAAAAGACCTACACAATATTACTCAAACTGATACAGTATGAGGACTGTGATATCCAGCAATTTCTTAAGTATAACAATAAGATTATGACCTGTTTTTAAAAGAAGATAAAAAGTAGTTTGCATGTAAAGAAGTCTGTAACCCACACATGTAACTTTACATCTGTTTGTTCAAAGTGTCCTTAAGGCAGCGTTTCTCAAAGTGTGGGGCGCGCCCCACTGGTGGGGCGCAGAGATGTGATAGGTGGGTCGCGAAAAAAAAAATGTATTTAAAAAAATTGAAATTGAAATTTTTTTTTTACATTTTTTGTTCACATTTATTTATTATTTATACACTGGTGGAATATCAAAACAGCGTTCCGCCCGGGGTGCAAAACGTATCAATGAAAAGCGACCCTCTACCACACAAAACAACACCTGTCGATAACCCAATTTGTGTTCTTTGAAATTGAAAAGGATATTGCATTGTGTTTGTTACTTTTGTTGCAGTTGTATGTCTTAAGTGTAATTTGGCATGCTTTTATTTTGAAGGCAAGTTTACGCTGTTGACAGTTGTTGTTGCTATGGAAACAAGAAACGTTTCAAAGCGGGCGGAACTTGTCATAAAGTCCGCGATAATAAAGCCCACCCATTTAGAGGGAAGATATGATTGGTCAATTGTACTGTCATTTGACATTACTCTCGTTCAGTTACTATAGCTGGCCCTCTGTGAATTCATAGCTGGACGTCCAATCAGCTCCTGTCTTCACAGACTCGCAGAGAGGAGCTTCTTTCATTTAACCCTTCACATTCAAACAGAAACTGAATAGGCAGATTCAAAGGATTTATTTCTTTGGAAATGTTATTTTAAATACAATTTAATCAAGTTATTTTTGGTAAAACTATTGACAAATATTACTAAAAACATATTCAAAACAAATATATAAAGAAAAATATAATTTGTTTTAATGTTTTTAAATATTATTTTGTAGAATATCTTAGGCCCTCAGAGACAGGCTCGCCACTGGTAAAAATCTCTCATACACACGTGTGAAACGCTCTCACAGACACACACAACAGCGTTGCAGTCGGGAAGAAAAGCAATGTGGAGCGAGAGAGCAAGAGAGAGAGCACACCTTTATCTATTTAATAAAGTTGTACAAAATAAAGTAAGAAATCACGTGTACTATAGGACAGTAAAAAGTTTAAAAGGGGAGTGATTAGTCAAATATGCATAAATAAAAAGAAAGAATGCTAACTAGGTAACATAAGATAAGAATAAACAAGTTTAAATGATTTGTTGTGATCATATTCTAAAGATGTTTGGATTATTGAAAAGTATACAGCTCCCTTTCATCTGAGTGTTGAGAGCTGTATCCATAAATTCATGTTGGGCTCAAAGTAGGGCTGCTCGATTATGGCAAAAATCATAATCTCGATTATTTGGGTCAATAATTGATATCACGATTATTAAAGGAATGGTATGCTCATGACACTCATTTAAAAAAAATTATCATCCGATAAAACAGACCAGTCTCTGCCAGTCTCTCTCTTTTTTTTTTTAATCCGATGACATTATCAGTGATTTTAAACTGATTATATACCGAAATAACATCAACACTGTGGGCGCCGCCATTTCCCGGACGTGACGTAATCCATGCGTTTGGTTTTCGAAGACACGTTGATCTCCATGTTATTTACTGTAGTTTCTCTCTTCAAATATGCCTCACTGTATCGCGAAATATTGCCACAATTCTGATAGGAACAATCCACGGAATGCTCGGTTCCATCTGTTGCCAAAAGGTAAGTATAAGAAGTACATTCGGAGGCAGTGGCTAGCGAAATGTGGCCGGCCCGAACCGAGAGATTTACAGGCTCATGTATGCAGCGAACATTTCACATTTCCGGACGACTACTCTGAGAGTATGATCAAACATAACATGGGATTTAAAGAACAACTATTACTCAATGGAGATGCAGTACCATCGGTCTTTCTGGTGTCATCACCGACCAGGACACCAGTTCGGCCAGTTGAGAAATCGCCCTCTGCAAGTGTGAAGCGACGGAGGAGCAGAAGTAGTGCTCGGAGTAAGAATAAGGTATGTTATAGCGCATTTCCATTGCAGCGGCTAGCCCCGTTTTAACGTCCAGGCCAGGACAGTTTTTGGTGGCCTTTCCATATAGCGTAGTACCGGCTAGTGTGTATTTCCCCCCAGTTTTTCCGGCCCCATAAAATCGTGATTCTATGGCCAGGGACAACGAAGCTGAGTATGCTAAACTAGAGAGGGAATCGCTAGCAAGGGTGGTACTACATGCATACATATAGTATCTTATATCATCTTCCTATTATACACACATGCATTTCCAAACATTTGGACTACCTATGTTGCAAATGTATTATCTTTTCAATTTACACACGGCATCTATTGCACGTCTGTCCGTCCTGGGAGAGGGATCCCTCCTCTGTTGCTCTCCCTGAGCTTTCTCCCATGTTCCCTTTAAACTGTGGGTTTTCTTCGGAAGTTGTTCCTTGTACGATGTGAGGGTCTTAGGACAGAGGGTGTCGTATTGTCATACTGATATGTATGGCTGAATTCCCCCATCCAATCTCTTCACATTGGTCAAAACTTCTTCCTCTGCTGACGAGTCCGAACTGAAATACTCCACCATGTTTCCGTGTGTTGACAAAGTGAACGCATGGATGACGTCACGACCATCACGTGACTACTGAAAATGGCAAACATGGCGGCGGCCAGACGGAATATACAGGTCTTGATAAAAAAGAGCTATAAAATCATTATTTACCGGGGAATCTCGCTGATTTCTTCAGGGTATGGTTTAAACATAACGTTTCACTAAATACTGAAGTTTTGATTAATTATCTAATGAGTGGACCCATTCCTTTAAAAACGATTAACCATTTACTTTGAAAAACATCAATTTATTGAAGAAAATAATTTTAAAAGTATGTTTTTAACAGTTGATTACCCTGAACTTTAAGTATAATTCAACTGAAAAACCCATTTAAAAAATAAATAAAATCGTTTTATTTCGATTATGTTGTTTTCATAATAGTTGCAAGCCAAAATCGTAATTGTGATTAAAATACGATTTAATTGAGCAGCCCTAGCTCAAAGTGCACCAGATTGATGCATTCAACTTCAACATTTAAAAAAAATCTTCCTGGGGGTGCATGCCCCCGGACCCTGAGGATGTGACGTCCACCACCAAATAAAGCAGGTTAAAATAATTAAATTGCATACATTTTATTTTAGTAAACACTGAAAACGGGTCCCACAGACCCAAACAGCACTCACAGGTTAAAGGTAGCATATAATAATGTTAAAATGTGCTAAGTATATACACTGCAAAAAAACAAAAAAGAGGAGTAAAAGTAGCTCACGACTTGTTTTATTTTTTTAAAGTAACCCTCATCCTAAAAAAAGTTGGAGACCCCTGTTATAGAACGATACATTTGACAATTTTAAGCTTGGCCTACCATTTTATTGGAGCGATGAGGAACAGGTGGGGCTTGAAAAGGCCCACCTGTTCAAAGTGGGGAATGACAGAAAAAGTTTGAGAACCACTGCCTTAAGGTGATCCAGACAGGCTGGACCAGAGGAGGAGAGACAGATCTGGACTCCTAGCAGCAGAGAACTTCAGCACGGATTCCAAGGTACACCTTTTTCATACTTTACAAAGAATGCATAAAGTAATGACTAATACACTGATACACATGCCATTAAACATGACTAAATACTAGATCACCTACACATCCGTGATGTTGAGTGTACTTTCTTAGCAAAAGGTTACATTTACATTTTACCAAGCAACATCACTTTTTTGTGTATTGTATTTAAGGCAAATATTATTGAACATAGTGAGAGCTGCGACCCTTTGTCTTTCAGTGAGACAACCGGACAGAGCAAGCTTCTACAGTTGCACTAAGTTTTGATAACAGTTAAATATTATTTTAATAATACATTTATTTCAATGTTGATGAATTTAGAACGGTTTATTCATAATCTGATTATCTTTGTAGTACACTGTTGGATTTAAAAACACATTAAAATAAAAAAATCATTATATTTATAGACCCTGAACAAACAAACACACCTCTTTCTTAAATAACACACTTGCTCTGCAATAATATGTTTTTTGATATTTCTGTTAGGAAAGGACATGCCTGAGAGACAGGACTGCTTCACCATGTTCTCTTTCTCTGAGGGTCCAGAAGAACATCCAAGAGGGAAAGGAATAGCTGATGTGATGAGATTTAAGAGCAGTACAGGACATTCACTAAGAGACACTTAGGCCCTTTCTCATTTCACTTATTGCCCTCCTCGAGACTTAGTCCCGCCCACAGGAGATGTGAGCGGAGGAGCCAAGGAGGGGAACCGAGGAGAGAGGAGGAGGAGGAGAGAGGAGGGGAAGCAGCAGGCGGTTAGAGAAATGAGAACTCCTCTCCTCTGAGCGGTCATCTTAAAGAGACGTCCATTAATGATGACAGGAGGCACAGCAGCCCTCTGTCTGATGGACAGATGTGTTCATGACCACTTATATATTTACTTGGATTCATTCACAGTGCGGTATGATGAGACAATAACAGGCTACAGATGCGGACATATACACACACATAGCCTATGTATATATTTATATAAATATATACAATTTCAGAATCAAACGGAGCACTCTCATAATAACGTAACACTATCAGAGACTGGATATACCCAAATAAATGGTGCCAATCTTCAGTCAGATGTGAATGTGTAACTTAACATTTTCAGTAAGAATAACGGACAAAAGGAGTGCAAATGCAAATACAATTTATTGAAATGTGAACTAAAAGTTATCAAGCATGAACCATCACAATTTTTTTTTAAATAAAAATGAAATAATATACATAAGTTACACTAAATGTTAATCTGTTAATTGATTAAGTAAACACATTTTGTCAAATAAAGTGACAGGCTAGGTCTGTGCAGGTGGTAACAGCTATGCCCAGCATGGGCTAAGTTCTGTAGGTGCAGCTGGTGCAGGTCCTCCTCCCTCAGGCCGGGGGCCTGTACTACGAAGCCGGTTCAACCTAACCTGGATATGTTTGAGTTAGCCGGTTGGCTTAATCCAAAACATACGCGCTCTCGCTAAACTGTCCTACGACGCTGGTTATCAAGTGGATCGCTCAAGCCAGCCGTGTCCTATCTAGTTAGGTGCGCGTTCACATGAAAGGGGTCGTATCTGGAGCATTCGACCAATCACAAACATGGAGAAGCGCACTGACAGCGCAGCGTCATACTTCCTGATTTAAAAGTGAACTTTAATACTAGTCAAAAATGAAGAAGTTAAACTTTAAACATCCATGACTTAAACACTTTATTCAGGATCAAAGCCACAGAGCTGCACCTGCAAGGTGAACACAGCTGGAACAGAACAAGTGTTTGAATGCGTACATTAACAGGTTTATGATATCACTGCCCCGTCTAAAACACGATCTGACTTCAATTACATTTGTCTCGAGTGTTTCGTCAACTTAATGTGTTGCTTAAAATAATACTTCTGCATACAGTCTGTGACACTGTGAGTGCTGCACGGCCAGATACGGCTCAGCTGACTCAGATAAGGAGATATATGATACATTATGAAGTGATATGCCGCGGACTGTACTTAATGTTACTCTGATCCGGTTACTTATGTTGTGGCTGATATTTAAGTAAGCTTTCTTAACGCTAATGTTATAATAGTCCGATTGCTCTGAAGATGGAGGTGATATTCTATTAATGTTCACGTTCACACAGTCGGTGATTTTTGCCGGCCGTCTTTCCTGCGACGGCAGCTTTTCTGTATTTCCTTTCTCCTGTAATATGACTTGATCGCTTTAAACTCCGCACACTGAGCTCTGATTGGTCAGCAGGCGGTGTTTTCACTGAGTTGAGCTCTTAGCCTGCAACCTAACCTGGTCCCGACCAGGTTAGCCGCTAAGCATAAGTTACCATGGAGATCTAGCCTGCTAAAAAGAGAACCAGCTTCGTAGGACTGGAAACCCAGAGTTTTCCCTGAATTTAGCCGGCTAAGCGAAAATCCTGCTTCGTAGTATACCCCCCAGGTCCTCCTCGCAGGGAAAGACCCTCAGCCCTCTCTGGCCAAACCAACAGACAGGACGTTCATAAAGCTGAGGTCTCCCCCAAAGTCTCTAATCATCCATCCTGTGAATATGAGAGGGGAACAAATAGTGTAATAGATGCTTTGGACAATAAGAAATATAAAGTTAACTGTTGAGTTGCTCAGTTTTTAGATTGACAGGGTTTAATAATACAAACAAAAGGAGAGGCACCGTAAAATAAAGATTGGTCTTTCAATAAATTGTGTTGATTTTGTCTTTTGAATTGTTTGTCTAAAGTCAAGTACAGAACTGTTACTTATAGTTTGAATGATAGTCTGGTTATAATGTTTGGAGGAGGCATCACAGGTAAGAGCACCATTTGTTGTGTTGCATCCACAACAAATCAGATGTGTGTGTATTTATTTATTTATCTACTATTTCTTGAATCATTACTGTCAGTCCAAAACAAGAGATTTTGTTTTAGTAACATTTTTTTTAAAACATTCTCTTTTCCACTACACTATCTTGAATACTTTAGTTTTACATCACTACATTTATCTGACAGCTTTAACATTGTAAAGGTGTCACTTCGGACTCTGGGTAATTATGACAGCATGTCCTACTATTTTGAGAGTTTGAACAAACCAGACCTTCATCTATTAATGTAGAAAATAGTCAGCACATTAAAACATTATGAAAGTAATCATTAGTTCAAAATGAGCTCCAACTACAACAGTTAAGTCAACTCGTGCATCTGTAATAACAATAAAACAAATTATATAATAGTATAACTTGTGTCGACTTTAAATACTTTAACAACACTTTCCTAATTACTAGCATACTTTTACTAAAGTAACATTAACATGTTTAAATGCAGGGCTTTTGCAAGAGAGTATTTCGTATAGTGTAGCATGTTCTACTTGACTTATCTAACCGAAGTGATCGTTACGTTACTTTGCAAACCGTCACACCCCCCCCCCCCCCCCCCCCACACACACACACACACACACACACACAAAAGGACACAGTAACGTTGTGATTCACCTCAATTAATGATAACTACGGAGCTTGCTAACAGCAAGGCACAAGGCTACTTCACTCATTTAGCTAGCTAATGTAAGATACAAATGCTGTCGAGCCCTCACTGCTTGTAAAATAAAGAGCACAAACTGACTACTTACCCGAGCGGCGAGCCCTGCTGTTCTCCGCCATTTTTCTCCCGGGTTGTTGTGATCACATGACTGACAAAGCCGTGCTCTGATAGGCCAGAAGTCGGTTTGATTGCATTAGGGCTCGATTGGTTTTCCTGTCTGAGTAGCCCGGATGATGCTGCATCGCAATTTTGGACATCGATTTTTTTGACGTCGAATTTTTTTCACTTGAATTTTTGGGATCAGAATTTGAACATTCTAATTTTTTTTCACTTGAATTTTTACATTTTTATTTCACATAGGTAAATTCGGAGCAAAAACATTCAGATACATGATTTTCAAAGTAATTATTTTCAATGCTATAAATTCGGTGTCTAATACAATTCAAATACTTCTGTCTCTTGTTTGCTTCCATACTCCATGCTTTAATGTTCAAAAACTTCTTTATCTTTCTCATACTGCCTGTGCTGCAGCACCTCTTTTCACCCTCTGTCTGAAACCAGAGCCCAGTCTGCTCTGATTGGCTAGCTGGCCGGCTCTGTTGGGATTGGTAAACTGCGTAGAGATACGTCCCCAGCTGACCCAGAAAGCAACGCAGGTTCTGGTCCAGGCTCTCGTCACCTCACGCCTAAACTACTGCAACTCCCTCCTGGCTGGTCTACCTGCATGTGCCATCCGACCTCTGCAGCTCATCCAGAATGCAGCGGCTCGTCTGGTCTTCAACCTTCCAACATTCTCCCACACCACGCCGCTCCTCCGCTCCCTTCACTGGCTTCCGGTAACTGCTAGAATCCACTTCAAGACAATGGTACTTGCGTACCATGCTGCGAATGGATCTGGCCCTTCCTACATCCAGGACATGGTTAATCGTACACCCCAGCACGTGCACTCCGCTCTACATCAGCCAAACGGCTCGCTGCACTCTCGCTGCGAGGGGGACCCAAGTTCCCATCAGCAGAAACACGTGGGTTTGCTATCCTGGCTCCAAGATGGTGGAATGAGCTCCCCATTGACATCAGGACGGCAGAAAGCTTACACACCTTCCGGCGCAGACTGAAAACTCATCTCTTTCGACTCCACTTCGAGCGATAGAACTATTAACAAAGCACTTATATACTAACAAAGGGCTGGCTTACCTAAAGCCAGTTGAGTAGCACTTGAAATGTTTGGCTCTATGAAGCCTGATGTACTTTATGATTCTGTTTTCTTCAAGTTTGTATTTTGTT
The DNA here is from genome assembly GCF_902827115.2 of Pseudochaenichthys georgianus. Taxonomy (NCBI): domain Eukaryota; kingdom Metazoa; phylum Chordata; class Actinopteri; order Perciformes; family Channichthyidae; genus Pseudochaenichthys; species Pseudochaenichthys georgianus. The sequence continues at coordinate 3,273,822 of NC_047511.1, read as the reverse complement.
GGTCGAACGCACTTATTGTACGTCGCTTTCGATAAAAGCGTCAGCTAAATGCAATGTAATGTAATGTAATGTAGAGATGTCCCACCCCTTAATTTACAAACTGTTCCATATGATTTAAATGCAACAAGACAGACAGGTGTCAGCCAGTCAGAAGAGAGAAGTAATCAGCAGCTTACCGCGTTGATCCCGCCCCCGTGACTCCTGGAGCAGACTGTGGAGACGAAAGCCATCCCTGCTGTTACCCCGAAACTCCTCTTCCTGCAAGGACATTATCATCAACGTCATCATCATCACCAATATCCTCAATATTGACTCCTGTATGTTTGTGTGTGTGTGTACTAACAAGATGAGTTGCGCTGAGTCATGGCGGCGGCGAGGGACCAGGTCTTTCTCTCTCCACTGGGTGAAGCGACTCAGCACCTCTTCGGCTCCCCCCTCGGTGCTGATCAGGTTCTGCTGAGTCCAGATCTCCAGACCAACCAGCACCACCCGAACATTCAGCTGTATGTAGATCTGAACGACACACACACACGTTCATGCCACTTTCTATGCAATTGACAACAATAATACTGCAACTACATATGCATCCACAAGCTTGTGTGTGTGTACTCACGCTGTCTATAAAGTTGGCCAGGTGAACCATCTCTTCCCTCACTGCTGTCTCGTTCTTATTCATATAATTATACTGAAAAAAAAACAAGGACAAAAATGTTCACACCAAACTTAAAAGGTCCCATGTCATGGCCATTTCTACTGATCATAATTCCATTGTTGAGGTCTACTAGAATAGATTTATATTGTTCAATGTTCCAAACTCACATTGGTTTCTCACAGCATCTCTGTATAGCATGTGTATTCACTCTCTGTCCTACACGGCTTGTTGGAGCCGCCCCCCCTCCCTATGAGCCCACTGAGCCCACTGATTGGTCAGCTCGCCCACTCTGTTCTGATGAGTCCACCACCGTTACAGCGGAACATCAGTGATTATGTGTTACAATGGCGTTAGCAACACCAGTAATGACAAACAGATGAGAATGCTGCGTGGGGTCTGGGTGCCGTGTTGGCGGGACGTTGCACGGCTCGCTGCTGTGAGGAGCGGACAGTGTGAGCTGGGTTCATTTCCTGCTTGCTGCGTGGGGTCTGCGAGACAGCGAGACATCGCGAATGGACGCGGGAAGGGGGGGTGCTGAGGGGGCTGCAGCACCCCCATCTGCGAGGCTCCACTAGCACCCACGCAGCCACGGTTTCGCGGCTGAGAGTGTGTGACTGATCCTAATGAGGCATAATGAAAATGAATGCCTCAAATGTGCTTCACAGGCAGAGAGAGGTGTGGCGTCCCTATGCCCCCACAAGTGGCACTTCCCTCTTTGGCCTTAACTTTTAGGTGAGAACACTAACAGCAAATATCATCATGCTTTCAGTTACGGCCCGTCCACACTACAGCGTCGACAGCGTCGGAAGCGTCGACAACTCCAATCTGCCCATTCACTTTGAATGGGGTGACGTCACGTTGCCTCACTTTTTCGCCGAACTGAATTGTGGGTAGCAGAGAGGTCCGTCTCCGGCGTCAGAAGTTGAACAATGTTCAACTTCTGACGCCGGAGACGCCAGCGCCAGCCAATCAAATCCCGTTTCGGAAAATCTGACAGCTCAAGCCGTAGCCAATCAAACCGCGTCTAAGCTGGGAGAGATATCCCGCCGTTCATTTCTATATTTCAAAAAAAGATGGAGGAGAAACTAACTATCGCCGTAGTAAATCACCCGGTTTTGTATGACCAGACCCTCTTCACCTACCGGGATACAAACCGGAGGAACCAGGCATGGAGGGAGGTGGCAGAGACAGTGGGTGAAACTGGTAGGTTTTCGCCTGTTTGGGGAGTTTATATTAGGGCTGTCAAACGATTACAATTTTTAATCAGATTAATCACAGCTTAAAAATTAATTAATCATGATTAATCACCATTCAAACTATGTCCAAAATATGCCATTTATTTATGTATATTGTTGTGGGAATGGACAGATAAATGAAAGCAGGCGGATATATCCATTTAACATACAGTATCTATGTTTATTATAACATTTTTCTGCATGTCAAAATGAAAGACAGCCCACACACCTATCAATCATCAAACCGGGTCTTAATTCATTACGTGTTGATTTCTATCAACGGGGGAGTACTTCAGGAAAGTCGACAGAGGGGGGGGGCTAGTGGAGTACTTCGTGACCACAGAGTGTGAATGTTGTGATCAGCTGTTTTAGCGCAGTTCTCCAGTGAAGGGGGGAGTCTCCCTCCGCAGCCGGTTGGCGTAGTTTTGGCACAGTTCCGTTGTACAGACCGACGTTAACAGCAGCCCTGTCTGTGCACACGGAGACCGACTCTGTCGTCCGGTGATCTAACCGCCTTCTGGAAAAGCTTCACAAGTACGTCGGTACGCAAATGCGCTTTGTGACACAAGTGACGGTACGCATTTCAGATTACGCACATAACCTGCGTACCAGTTATGTGCACCCCTGTACCAGAGCCATATTATTACTATTATATGGCTCTGCTCTGTACTACAGCAAGAGTATTCTCCGTCGGGACTTCCTGCAACAACACCACGCCGTTATCAAAGACGTTCTATTGAGAAGACGATCACTACGTGACAAAAGTTTTCAAAACCGTGGCTACTGAAATCAATCTTACTAACTGCTGTCTGTGCAATTTACTCCGCGAGTTGGCAGACTTTAGTTTGCTTACTTTAACATCATTTTTCATGGTGGGGCTAAAACATTTCTTGGTATGGGTGTAGCCTACCCCAACCATACCCTGGCGCTGCCACTGGTGGCACGTATGGGGCGGGCCATTCTGCACATGCGTTAAATATTTTAACGCAATTAATTCAAAAAATTAATTACCGCCGTTAACGCGATAATTTTGACAGCACTAGTTTATATATATATTAGTGCTGTCAAAATTATCGCGTTAACGGCGGTAATTAATTTTTTGAATTAATTGCGTTAAAATATTTAACGCATTTAACGCATGTGCAAACAGTCGAATACTTTTTTTCTTCCTTTGCACTCATCGAGATAGCAGTTCTATTTCGTCCCTACTGACCGCCAGAGGCGGTGCTTTAGCACTGGATATGTCCATCGCCCGCATGCGCAGCTCGAGTACCAATAACAACAAAGTCACCTGTGACCCACGTGACACCGGCTACATCAGCCGGTGTCGACAGAGGATCTGTTCCTTTTCATCTTCTCGCTGCGCGAGAGTACCTTGGCTACATTTTTTGTAGCCTGCAGCGTTCGTTCGTTCGGAACATTTGTTAAGGATTCTCTGCAAACAGCTGGCTGCGTGTAGCTTCGCGACTCATCCAGTCGGGGCCGCGGGATTACCCGTCCTCCAGGAGCTGCGGCTGGCTGCGCAGAGACTTCGTTCGGACAGGTTGGTGTCGGCTTGGTTGGCGACGGCAGTGTTTCTACTCCCTCTCCCAACCTAGTTGTCCTGATTTCTGTCTGTTTGCTGAGTCTTTTGGTGACGGAGGTGTTTTCGCTCCCTCTCCCAGGAGTATTGCTGTGCTTTTGTACTGTTTTGGCCGCGGCGCTGAGCCAAACGTCATTAGCATTGAGCTAAACCTCATTAGCATTGAGCTAAACTTCATTAGCATTGAGCTAAACTTCATTAGCATTGAGCTAAACTTCATTGGCATTGAGCTGTACTGGCTAGTTAGCAGTAGCGGCTGCAGCCACTCGGCGGACGCCGGGTTGAGCACCGGAGTTTCCCGTGCCGTTCTTTTTTCTTTAGCTACAGCTGGCATTCGCCTTTGATTTAGCGCTAAAGTTGCCGTGTTTATCCTGTTAAACAAGTAGCTGGTGAAGTCTGTGTTCCCACACCCGCTCCCGGTTACGCTGCATCTGGCGTTCGTCTTCAGTTTAACCAGTGAAGGCAGTGTTTGCGCCCCCGCTCCTGGTAGGCGCTAAACGGCCTGGTTTTTTCCGTTAAGCAGGTAGCTGGTGAAGGCTGTGCTCCCGCACCCGCTCCCGGTTACGCTGCGTCTGGCGTTCGTCTGTAAATTAACCAGTGAAGGCAGTGTTCTCGCCCCCGCTCCTGGTAGACGCTAAACTGCCTGGTGTTTTCTGTTAAGCAGGTAGCTGGTGAAGGCTGTGTTCCCGCACCCGCTCCCGGTTACGCTGCATCTGGCATTTGTCTGTAAATTAACCAGTGAAGGCAGTGTTCTCACCCCCGCTCCTGGTAGACGCTAAACTGCCTTGTGTTTTCTGTTTAGCAGGTAGCTGGTGAAGGCTGTGTTCCCGCACCCGCTCCCGGTTACGCTGCATCAGGCATTCGTCTGTAAATTAACCAGTGAAGGCAGTGTTCTCGCCCCCGCTCCTGGTAGACGCTAACTGCCTTGTGTTTTGGTTTAAGCAGGTAGCTGGTGAAGGCTGCGTTCCCGCACCCGCTCCCGGTTACGCTGCATCTGGCACTCGCCTCAGCCAGTGAAGGGCAGGTAGCTGGTGAAGGCTGTGTTCCCGCACCCGCTCCCGGCTTCTCTGCATCTGGCTACCTACAGAATGGCTCATTCATGTAGCGCCTGTATGGCTTCTCTCGAGCCCGAGGACGGCCACGACCGTTGCCCCTCTTGCCTCGGCCTCGAGCATCTAAGGGAAGCTCTCACAGTAGGGGCCTGCATGAACTGTAGCTGCATGCCCCGGGCACTCAGAGTGGCTAGAATCACTGAGGTGGAACGTCTGGCGGCAGCCAACGGACACCTCTCTTGGTCACATCCTCCCCCAGATCAGTTCGACCGTCCCTGGCGACTTGAGGGAGCGATGGCCATGGGTGCACCCCCCAATAAGAGGACTAGGAACAGGCTGTCCTCTAGAGTGGATCAGCTAGCTACCGACATGGACACGATGAAGTCGCTCCTCGTGGCCCTTCAGCCGGGGCCCGGTATAGGGGCTGCTAGCGGGCCGCCTGCCCCTCCTTCGGTTGCTGCCCCTCCTTCGGTTGCCGCCCCTCCTTCGGTTGCCGCACCTCTGTACGAGGATGCCTTGTCGCTAGCGGCTTCGGCTAACCTCTTCAATGAAGAGACGGAGGACGAGGTCCCGCTCGAGGAGTTTTCCCTCTCCTCTGCTCAGGGGTCTCTGCAGGACGGGGAGGACGGCTCCATGGCGGCCATCATTCGTACAGCCTTGGCGCACCTGCAGATTCCGGTTCCGCAGGCCAACTTGGCTCCGGCTAGTGCCTTCTTCAGGCGTAACCCAGCCCGTGTCCCCCTCACCGTTCCTCCTTCAGAGGAGTACCTGAGGGAGCTCCAGGCATGCTGGAGGGACACCAGGGCCTTTAGCCGCACTGGTTCCGATGCCCGGACCTTGGCTGCCATGCAGGACCCGGCGAGGGCGGGGCTGGGTGGCATGCCACCCATTGAGCCTGCCATCGCCTCCCTGATTCTGGCTCCTGACGAGGCTTTAAGGCCTGAGGTCAGGTGCCCTCAGCCTCAGTGCAGGGTCACGGATGGGCTGCTCTGTAGGGCCTACGACGCAGCGGCACGCATGGGTCGTATCGGGAACTCCCTCTCCCATCTAATGCTGGCCGTCTCCGCCTCGCTGCAGCAGGCTCCGGCCGAGCCTTCTTTGCTGGGCCTCAGCGATGCATCACTGCAGGCCTTTGCCCTAATGACTAGGGAATTGGGACGAGTTATGTCTTTTCTGGTACAGACTCGTCGCCAGGTTTGGCTGGCCCAGTCACCACTGACGGAGACATGTAGGAGGGTCCTACGTAGCGTGCCAGTCGAGCCAGGGGAGCTGTTTGGGTCAGCTGCCCTGGAGACACTGGAGCGCGCTGCCCAAGCGAGGCAGACCAGGCAGCAGCTCTCGGGTCTTCGCAGTCCCGCGGCCGCTCCCGGCAGGCCCAGGGGCCGCTCTAGCAGCCGCGCTCAGCCACCGGCTTACTGGGGTGGTCGGCAGAGTTCCCAGCGGCCCACTCAACCGGCCAATGACTTTCGTGCCCCAGGTCGCCTGGCTTCCAGGCGGCCTCGCGCTTCAGAGCCTTACCGGTGCCCCCCGAGGGGCTCCAGGGGCCGGGGGGCTAGGCCCTGAAGTCCCGGGGCCGGTCGTCGGCTGGTTTTCCCAGCAGCAGCTCAGCTACTGGGCTGCCTGTATTTCCGACCCCTGGGTGGTTTCCACACTAACCCGGGGCTACGAGTTGCAGTTCCGACGCCGGCCCCTAGCCTTCGGCGGGGTCAGAATGACAGTTGTCAAGGACCCGGCGAAGGCCTTAGCGCTAGCCCAAGAGTTGTCCGTCCTCTTGGCCAAAGGCGCAATCGAGCCAGTGGACCCCCTGCGTCAGAGCGGGGGGTTCTACTCGACGTACTTTCTTGTGAGCAAGAAAGTGGGCGGATTCCGTCCAGTTCTGGACCTCAGAGGAATCAACAGATTCCTGAGGGTACTACCCTTCCATATGCTAACCACAGCAGACACCCTTCGTGTTGTCACACAGGGGGAGTGGTTCACAACCGTGGACTTGAGGGACGCCTACTTCCACGTGCCAATTGCATCCCATCACCGGAGGTTCTTGAGGTTCGCCTTTCAGGGTCGACATTATCAGTTTCGGGTGCTTCCCTTTGGTCTCTCCCTCTCCCCAAGGGTGTTCACCAGGGTTGTTGCGGCAGCACTCGCTCCCCTGCAGGCACAGGGCATGAAGGTCCTGCCATACCTGGACGACTGGCTGGTTTGCGCGCCGTCCCGGGCCCAAGGGGCCCAGGATACGGCGCGCCTCTCATCCCACGTTGCCCGGTTGGGCCTGACAGTGAACACCGGGAAGAGTTGCCTGGACCCTTCCCAGCAGGTCACTTATCTGGGGATGGTCCTAGATTCGGTCACCATGAGGGCCTACTTGACACCTCGTCGTGTGGACGACATTTCCCACCATCTTCGCATCTTCAGACTAGGCAAGAGGGTGCCTTACATACAGTTCCTCCGGCTCTTAGGCAGACTGACAGCTGCCTCAGCCGTCGTGCCCTTGGGCCTGTTGTCACTGCGCCCCATGCAGATGTGGCTGAACAGCCGTCACTTGGACGCCAAGCGGCACAGGCACAAGAGAGTCAGGGTGTCTCAGCGGTGCCTCCACTCTATGTCCCGCTGGAGGGACAGGGCCTATCTCCTGAGGGGTGTGCCCATGGGCACCATCCCATCCCGCCGGGAGACTGTCACTGTGGATGCGTGTCTCTCGGGGTGGGGTGCGGTGTGGCAGGGCAGGACTGTGCAGGGTCAGTGGTCTGCCCAGGAAGGTGCACGCCATATCAATGTGCTGGAGCTTCGAGCGGTGTTGCTCGCACTCATGCACTTTTTACCCCAACTGGCGGGCAGGCATGTGCTCGTTCGTTCGGACAACATGTCCGCAGTTGCCCAAATCAACCACCAGGGGGGCGCCAGGTCCGCACAGCTGCTCCGCGTTTCGCAGAGCCTCTTGCCTTGGGCGCTCCCCCGCCTCACCAGTCTGCGGGCAGTTTTTCTGCCAGGGGACCTGAATCAGGTCGCAGATTTCCTCTCACGGCGCAAGCCTCCACCGGGGGAGTGGAGGCTTCACCCGGAGGTGGTGGAGATAATTTGGAGCCTCTTCGGCAGGGCCGAGGTGGACCTCTTTGCCTCGGAAGAGTCGAGGCACTGCCCCCTCTGGTTCTCCTGGTCGGAGGTGACCAGCCCATTGGGTCAGGATGCCCTGGCGCACGACTGGCCGGACACTCTTCTGTATGCCTTCCCGCCGTTGCCTCTGATACTTCAGACGCTTCAGAGGGTCCTTACCCAGGGGCACAGGCTCCTTCTAGTCGCCCCCCGCTGGCCGGGGAGAGTCTGGTTCCCACTGCTACGCAGTCTCTGCGGCAGCCCACCGTGGCGTCTCCCCGACAGAAAGGACCTCCTGTCACAGCTCAAGGGTCAGATCTGGCATCCCGACCCTCGCTGCCTTCAGCTCTGGGTTTGGCCTCTGCAGGGCCCAACCCACTGTTGAGCGGTGTCACGGCATCTGTCAGGGAAACTATCCTGAATGCCAGAGCTCCATCCACTCGGGCACAGTATGAGTGCAAATGGAGGCTCTTCTCCCACTGGTGTGTGAGTAAGGCTGAGAATCCGGGACATTGCTCCGTGGCCACCATTTTAGAGTTTCTGCAGTCCCTTCTGGATAGTGGACGTTCTCACTCCACTTTGAAGGTGTATATGGCTGCTATCTCTGCCCGACATGTCGGAGTCGATGGCGCCACAGTGGGGCGCCACAGGTTGGTGTCCCTCTTTCTAAGAGGGGCTCTACGGCAGCGCCCCCCTAGCACCCCAAGGGCCCCGGCTTGGGACCTGCCCCTAGTGTTGGATGCACTATCATCTCCTCCCTTCGAACCCTTGGCCCAGGTCGGGCTTAAATGGCTGTCCCTGAAGGCAGCATTTCTGCTTGCCATAACCTCAGGGAAGCGAGTCGGAGAGCTTCATGCCCTCTCCGTAAGCAGTACATGCCTGAGGTGGAACTCCGATGGCTCGGGTGTCACCCTCTGGCCGAATGTGGCGTTCTTGCCCAAGGTGCTTCCACTAGCCCACTCCAATCGGCCTATCCAGCTGGCACGCTTTAACATTCCACAGGAGAACGGCACACCTGAGTTGCTGTGCCCTGTGCGTGCCCTGAGGGCGTATATTGATGCTACGGCCTGTATACGACAGTCAGAGCAGCTCTTCGTTTGCCATGGCGGCACTAGGAAGGGTCCTGCTCTCTCGAAGCAGCGGCTGTCCCACTGGGTGGTGGATACCATCACATGTGCCTATGGGGCCAGTGGCCGCCCCCCGCCATCAGGGGCCAGATGCCACTCTACAAGAGGCGTCTCAACATCGTGGGCTGCCCTAAGAGGGGTGCCCCTGGAGACCATCTGCGCCGCGGCGTCATGGGCGTCTTCTGGCACATTCTCCAGGTTCTACCGGGTCAATGTCGCCACTCCTCACCCCCTGGGGGTGGTCTTGTGGCCAAGCTCCGCTGCTTCCAACTAGGTGAGTAAGTGCTTGGATTCTTCATGACATGGTTGGTATAGGTCATCCAGTGCTAAAGCACCGCCTCTGGCGGTCAGTAGGGACGAAATAGAACGATAGTTACGGCTGTAACTACGGTTCTATGAGTCCCGGATGACCGCCAGAGTTTCCTGTCACTCAGAATTCTTGTGTGCTCGCGAGAAGATTCTGGGAACAGATCCTCTGTCGACACCGGCTGATGTAGCCGGTGTCACGTGGGTCACAGGTGACTTTGTTGTTATTGGTACTCGGGCTGCGCATGCGCGCGATGGACATATCCAGTGCTAAAGCACCGCCTCTGGCGGTCATCCGGGACTCATAGAACCGTAGTTACAGCCGTAACTATCGATTTATGGGTTGTTGTGGGAGGTAACCAGGGGGTGTGTTGAGCTTGTGCAAATGCAGACAATTATTACAAGTTGGCGTACACCACTTATAAATCAAAACAAATATTGTATGTTCTGCAAAGTTTTATAAATGAGGCCCCTGGTACCCTGTGCAACAACAAAAAAGAAGGCCCAAGACACTTTTTAAATGATTTGTAAGTATGCAACAGTGACAACATTTACAGTGCGTTTCCTTCAAATATCGAACTGTTCATTTAAAACATAACATGTGTATGTGTTTGTGTGTATGTGTGTGTATGTGTTACCCTCTCATTATCAACCACCAGCAGCAGCTCCACGTAATAAGTCTGATGGAGAATAGCTCGCTTCATCTGCAACATAAACAACAAGTTACTTTACATGCATGCACACATTCATTTTTTATTGTTTCATTAGTGTGTGTGTGTGTGTGTGTGTGTGTGGGTGTGTGTGTGTGTGTGTGTGTGTGTGTGTGTGTGTGGTGTGTGTGTGTGTGTGTGTGTGTGTGGTGTGTGTGTGTGTGTGTGTGTGTGCGTGTGTGTGTGTGTGCATGAGTGGACCCACCCTGCTGTGGTGTTTGTGGTGAATTTCCTCTGGTTTGTACTGAGCATGCTCCGTGGTGTTGCTGTCATGCTCATGCCCATCGTAGTGTGGCGTGCCACACCCCCGAGGCTGTGATGTCACATCCTGCAGGCGGTACACCAGGTGCTGGTCAGGGGCGGAGTCTAATGGCTCGATGCCATAACTGTCATTGGCGAGATGCAACACTCCTCTGAAATAAAGAAAGACAAAATATTTAGATTGTAGTATTTTTTAGTCCGAGTGAGACATCATATCCACACCATATACAAATAGAGACACCGAAACTTAGAAACTGGTTGAAAGAGATCATCTCTACAGCATACTTTATATGACTTTTTCAAGAAACATTTTCAGAATATGTGATTCAATTACCTTTATCGGTTTTCAAAAATGCAGTTGTTTATTGTTCATAAAAAGGTTTTTTTTGTTTCTGTTGTAATCTGTGTAACTGAATGTGATGGCACCGAATTTGAGGCAAAGACCAGGTTTTTGGGTGAACTGGCCCTTTAAGGTTCAGCTCAGACCGGTGTTACACAGAGATAGGTGTGTGTGTTGCACAGTGATTCAGAAAGTCAAACTGTTAATTAAGCCAAACAATGTGTGTGTAGTCCACCATATTAATTAATAAGAAATCACAGTCTTAAACAGCAGGATGGATGACACACACAAACACACACACACAGACACGCAGCCATCTGTGAGGGGAATATAAATAGGAAACTTTGTCCTTGAGAGAGAGGGGAGTGTGTACAGTGTGTATAAAATCTAGTTGTGTGTGTGGGTGTGTGCTTTACCGAGGCCGTTGCAGATGCTCATAGCAACAGAGGAACCGTCCATGTCCTGAACGTAGCCTGATAGTGACAGTGGTCCTGCAACACAACAGAGACGTTAGACAGGCTGCAGTGTCTCACACACACCAGCAGGCGCCGTTGTGCTCTGCTCTATGAATATCATGTTGTGCATTTGTATTCACACCCATTTGCTTTAATAACTGTAACCTTGACATCAAACACAGCTTCTATTTGTTTCAGTGTTTATTTTTGCCTACATAATGTTTGCTTTTATCTGCGGTATAGTCTTTCCATCTTTCCTCAATGTGTATGAGTTTTAAATAAAGGTGCCGAGCAAGACACGTTTTTACATCTCCTCCAGAGGCAAAAACTATACATGGTATTGTGAATATACACACAGTACATCAAATGTTAACATAATATCATATGTTGAGGGTGAGCGTTTGAATGATGTTAAATGTAATGCATCTAAACATGTTCTCTCTACATTCATTTGAAATGTACCCACATACACAAAAACTCCTTTCAAAAACACAGTTCCTTTATTTGATGTTTCTATATTTCATTGTTATTTTAATTATATTTTGTTCTAATAATTTGCCATCACTATTGAATTTATATATTTTTTATCGTATTAATCTTCTGATACTAATCGTGGGTTTTCTGCCTGTTCTAGCACTGTAAAATATTTCTTCTGTTATGTTTCTGTATTTTTTATTTGTGCATGAAAGAATAAACAATACACAATGCCATCTACTTGAACTGTGTACTGTTATAGTGTTTGACTCTAATAATATAGAAATATGTAACGTAATAATACAGCATAACACAAATGTGCTTCTAGAGACACCACCCGAGTGTGTGTGGTGACGAAACTCTACAGATGTGTAGTTGGAATTTGAAGACTGGTGTGGTCAGCAAAGGGTGACAAAAGAAAGGGGAATAAGAAGTGAAACATTTACAAAAGTGCCCCCAACCCACTCTTCTGATACATACTGGTGTTGCTGCCGAGCGTACAGCATGATCTGACCCATTTAAAAAGAATATTGTACAATATAAACAATTTTTCATCTTCGTTTTATCCCAAGAAGAATATTTTTAAATGCTCATTTTCAGGTTCATATTTTTATGTTGTGTCTCTACTGGGACATGTCTCCATGCTTTAAAAGCTCTTTATTTCTCTCATACTGCCTGTGCTGCAGCACCTCTTTTCACCCTCTGTCTGAGACCAGAGCCCAGTCTGCTCTCATTGGTTAGCTCTGTTGTGATTGGTCAACCGCTTAGAAATGTCCCGCCCCTTAGCCTATCACTTACAATGTGTCAAAGCGCTAGTCAATAGCCATGCAAGGTACATAGAAGGTTTCTAATTTCTCTAATTTCCCCTCCTCGACTCCTCGACTCCTCGGTCCTCCGGTAGTGACCCGGAAATGGATTTCAGCGCGCCATTTTGAAGGACATCTCATTTCTCTAAATGCACATCAAGGACCGAGGATCGGTCATCGCGGAGGAGGAGGAGGAGCTATAACCGAAGATACACTGATGGGTCCTCCACGGATGTATTTCCGGGAACAGAGATGTTTCAAAGAGTCGTGACGCACGGCCGGACTGATCTCAGCCAATGACAGCTCTGCATGCATCCCCTGGATATTATGTTATTAACTGCTTTCATCGCGATGTTTACAGAGAGAACAGCTGTGAGGTCCGTGCAGAAAGCAGAGCAGTGTGTAAAATATCACTCAGTATAACAGGCCTACATTACTCTCTGTATTTGTATGCTGTAGTTTAGT